>NC_090733.1:45614026-45631545 GCF_036898095.1 Palaemon carinicauda
GATTGTTGACAGGGCATCGGCAACAGGATTCATTTTCTTAGGGAGTATCAAAGGGTGCTATTATGCTCAGCCACAGCAGAGAGATGTCAGCGTTGATGGGTGGACCAGGCATTGGATTGTCAAGTGAAGGTGTGCACCAGAGGAACGTAGTCCCTGCGAATGACGAAGTGCGTACCATCCTAGAAGTGGTGAAAGTGACGGACAGCTAAGTTCACCCCCACCAATCTGCGGCGAAAGGTAGAATAGCTGGATTTTGCCTTGGATAGTTTTCTACTGATGAAGGCCAATGGGTGGGGAGAGCCATTGATCACCTGCTTGAGTACTGCACCAATAGCAACATCGCTGTCATCAGTGGAGAGAAGGAGAGGTGGCAGTGGCAAAGGACAAGTTAGATCAGAAGTGGTTGATAGAGCATTATTTATCATCCAGAAGGCCACTTCTTGAAGGGGACACCACTTAAGGTCCTTTGGCTTGCCCTTGAGGGAGGCTTAGAGGGAGGCTAGAGTAGCAGCGGGGGCTGACAGGAAAAGCCCATGATAGTATATCGTGCCTTAGAAATCTTGCAGTGCTTTGATGGTTGAGGACAAGGTGAAGTTCTGGATGGTGTCTACATTATGAAGGAGGAGGTGGACTCTCTTAGGACGGATATGGTGTCCTAGGAACGATTATTCGTTGGCGCCAATGGTACACTTGTTGTACCGGACTACATGGATGTTTTGTTGTAGGTGGTCTAGCAGGATGAGTAGGTGACAAAGGTGTTCTTTTTCTGGGTGAAGAAAACACAAGAATGTCGTCCAATTAACATATACAGGAAGATAGGTCCCCAAAGATGCCCCTCACGAGATGTTGAAAAGTGACCCCAGCATTACAAAAGCCAAAACAGAATTAATTGAAGGTAAATGTGATAAATGGGTTGGTGATGGCAGTCTCAGGGATATCTTCTGGGTTCATGGGCACCTGAAGATACAACTTCAAGAGGTCGATCGGGGGAAATAGCTTGGCTTTATGAAAGTAGGAGGTCACGTCGGTGATATCTGGAAAGGAGTAGTGATTCAGATCTTTATGCATGTTAAAATGCCTGTAATCCCCACTCAGACGCAGGGAGCCATCTTTTTTCAGGATGATGGGTCATGATGACGATAATAGGCTGGACTCCTTTAAGCAAAGACCCATTTCTTCCATTTTGGTGAAAGCTTGTTTGGTGGCTGCCTAACAATCCTGTGATAGACGCCTGAATCTGGCAAACACTATGGGCTCCACTTTCTTGATATGGTGATCAGTACCTTGTTTGTCGGAATCTTGGTCGTTTCGCGAAGTTTTGGATGGAAGGCTTTTGTGTACAACCTGAGGAAGTGGGCGAAGACATTTGTCGGTGTGCTGATCTAAGGGGCGTGTTTGAGGAAGTGAGGATAAGTAAATGTCTATATTGACTAGCCGTCGGTGAGTGACATCAACCAGGGGGTGGTAGTGGGAGAGTAAATCCGTGCAGAGGATTGGCAATGGGACGTCAACAACGAGAACCTTCTAGTGATATTTGACGCTTCCAAACGATGATGTAAGGTTCTCCTAACCATGTGTGGGGATCACAGTTCCGTTGACACCAACTAGGCGGACGTCGGCAGATTTAGACTGACTACGTCATGTCATGCCGAGTGACCTTGGCAGAAGAGAACGGAAAGCACACATGTCTACCAATAACCACACATCTCTACCTTCATCATGTAAAAAGAAAAGAATAGTAATTGGGGAGGCCAACACCACAAGCGATGACCTACTTATATGTCTTTTGGCCACTGATGACCGTTTAATTTTTTCTTCCCAGCAGCCATGAATTTAAAGGGGTAGTAGCATAAGCTCGGCCGATTTTCGTCAGTAATTGGCTCTATAGGTTATTGGTTGGGACGTGAGTGAGTGGTGGGTTGTACACAGTTTTGTCACCGCCCGGTATCTTACAGGGTCGCCATGTGTGTCCTACTGCATATACATCACCTTTGGTCAATGTTGAAAAGTTGTCCTCTTCTTCATGAGTGGAGGCATTGATGGAGATCTTGAAGGTAGTGAAGTGGCTGTTCATAAGGCCAATTTTATTGTTCATGAGGCCCTCCATGGGCAAAATATCAACATAAGGTATGGCAGCGCGTACAGTTTCGGATAAGCATCGACCCAAAATTCATTTAAAAGGTTCACCTCACGACGAGAGCTGTCTGTGGCATTTTGCAGGGGAGTGATCCTGGTCATTTCCTTAGGGTAAGCGATGCCTTTTGTTAATGTAAAGGTGATTGAAGTTACTCTAAGGATGCTGAGAGAACATCGTTACTTTGTACAGAAGGAAAGTATGTAGTGAGATTTGGAATGATTCTGTGAGATAAACTAACAAGGGATTGAAATGAGCAATAGTCAGGAGCTTTTTTTACTAGGGAATGGTGTGAATTGTAATTATCTTTATTACAAGCAAAGTTGTCATCATTGTAAGGATAAGCAAAATGGTGCAAGTCACAGCGACCTGAGAGGATGAAGTACCAAGTAAAAAAATGCAAACAAAAGTAAAGGATGTAATATTGAAGATTAATAACAAAATCTTATTCTTAATATGTGAATGACTAGATGAAAAGAAAGGAGTAGTAATAGTTTTGAATAGGATGATCACAGATTAAGATGACGCACAAGAGGTCTTTAGTCCTTCCATTAAGCCTGCCGTAGACTCCATCGGAAAACTAAAACAAAAGTGGAAGATGAAATTGAGAGAAAATGTGTATGAGTGCACTTCCAAACAGGAGATCTGTAACCTAAAAAAGTGTTTGGCTATAGCACAGCCAATGGCACTACCCAAGCTATAGAATATTGAGCCTAAATTTAGAGTGTTATTATTCTTCTTACTGTAACTAAACAGTCTCTCATTTTTATCAAGGTGACAAATAGCCAATAAGGAGTTACAATAATAAATACTCTTATATATATATATATATATATATATATATATATATATATATATATATATATATATATATATATATATATATATATATATATATATATGTGTGTGTGTGTGTGTGTGTGTGTGTGTGTGTGTGTATGTGTGTGTGTACAGAATACACACAGACTCACTGACACAAAGACACACACACACACACATATATATATATATATATATATATATATATATATATATATATATATATATATATATATATATATATATATATATGTATATATATAGATATATATATATATATATATATATATATATATATATATATATATATATATATATATATATGTATATATATATATATATATATATATATATATATATATATATATATATATATATACATATATATGTATGTATATATATATATATATATATATATATATATATATATATATATATATATATATATATATATATATATATATATATATATATATATATATATATATATATATATATATATATATATATAATGTCATCGGACTTGCAGGGAAAGTAGTGAATAAGAAATGGTACCGTATATGACGCTCATCAAATCCAGTTTTTCCTTTTAAAGGTTTTCATACCTTTTCCTAAAATAAAAGAAAAATAATATGCAAATGAAGGCCAAGATTTTCAAGCCTAAAGCATTGTGTATATCATATATTTGAAATTTTTGCAATTTCATGTTTATTTTAAACTTTTCTGTTTTCTATTTTCCCATAATTATTTAATCATCATTTGGATAATAAAATCCAATTTTAAATGAAAAATGAAGATGAGGGAAATAAAAATGTTTTGTTTAAACAGTTTTAACGATAACGTTTGGCAAGATATAGGCATTTTCTTAATACCTGAAGACCAAAATTATTACAAATACCATCACTTTTTTTACACTTGAAAGTATGATATATCTACATTTGTGAGCAAGCAACAACAAACACTCTTCTCCGATATGGATCACTATTTAGTAATTCACAAATAAAATTAATATACTATGAATAGAGTTTATTATTATTGCTATTGAATTGAACTCTTTATCGACGTGACACGAATTCTCTTTTATGGGAATAGAATAACTCATTAAATATCCTTCATGGCTGCTGCTAAGGATAGAGGATTGAATTTCTGGTTAATCACCCAAATTGTTTTCATGAACCACGGTATCCTGAAACATAATTGTGGTTACAAAACTAATCCTGATATTACGGAACAGACTATAACTGATATTTGTAATGCTAACAATAGATCGTCATGAATAAAAGTGATTGCGTCACATATTTGTGTTCTGAAGCATAAACTAATTTTCTTTCACAATATGTCGTGTATATAATATTAAAATATTTTTTTTATGCATATTCCAGTACCTGTCATACAAAAAGGTGTAAAGAGACCATACAAATAGATTAATATGATTTTTGCTAAACAATTATATTTTTAAGAAGAAAGGTCTAAGTAAAGTTGGTGAAGATGCAGAATAAGTTTTCCTTGAAAAAAGACAAAAGCTTATGGTGAAGTGCAGAGATCTACTGTCTAAAATATTCATACATAAAAAGTCTATCTCTCATGTAGTGTTGAATTATAAATTCATCGAAACTTGGTTATTTGCTGGGAAATCTTATTTCTCGTTTTGGCAACACACTTGATTCAAATATGAGAATTAGGAAAGAAGACCGCTTACCATTCATTGTGAAAGATGTTATGGAGAAATACATAACAAAAGTGGCTCTCTACTGGTGTAAGAAAAAAATTCAGCTATATGAAACGGAATTTTCCTCAAAACTGACTTTTGATGACTTGGTAAAAAACTAATTATATATACTTGAAGACTGGCTCTACTTTTACAAAGTGCTCTATACTTGTGCAGAAGTTAATGTTGGCGTAAGTAAGATTAAATAATGGCATATACAAGAATACAAAAAGTCGAATGAAGATCCCAAAACCTTTACTATAAGGACAGTGATTAAGGTTAGTGATAAAATCCTTTCAGTCATTACATTGGATACCATGTTGCTGAAAAGTATGAAACAGAATTATCACAAAGTATCATGGAAAATTATAGATCTTTTCAGATGAATTAGTTGAGATAAAGAATCTTTCTACAGGCATGGAATAGGAAAATTATAAGGAAAATACTAAAACCTTTTCTAAAGAAGGTGCTCACCCTGAAGGGTTATGCTACCAAGGCGTACAAACTTTTGGAAAAGCTCAAAGATCCCTAGTACAACCAACATCAGCAAAGATACACGAAAATTGTACATAACCATCTCATGTCAAGTATGAACCAAATATTTCCTTCAAAAAAGCATTTGGCAAATACATAAGAACATTGGTAGTAATTGAACCTGACCTGAAGCCAGTGAGGTTAAAAGTTGCTAGCTTTGAATTTAACATAACTGAAATTGATGAGTCACATTATTAGGAAATAAAAAGATATGGCTTGAATATTGTCACGTGAATCTACCAATAACACACCAGTGTTGTCAGTAAGTAAGACTTATTTGACAAGACCTCATGCCGACTTCAGCAGTGCGTTACATGGAAAACATGCATACCTCCAATATGATCTGGTGCAGTCGAAGAAACTGTAAAAATGTCTTAAAGTTACAGACCAGTATGGAGAGAAATACATCTTAGGTGATTATCTAGATGAAAGTGAGGCTAACAATAAAAAAAAGGATCTATTGAAGTCTATGTGGACTGGTGAGGCATGGAGGGCTGTAATGAAGTTTCAGACATATTTGAGCAACCAATAAATAAAAAGGAGAGAGAAGAAACTAGAAAGTGCAGAAGTTGCAAGAAAAATCAAGGGCAACGATACCAAAGTAGTTGTACTGAAAGGAACCAATGATTTACCAGATCGACTTGCATCATATGACTTGCACACAGGAAATTGATTTATCATTTTTTTCCCTTTAATATCGTTTGACATCTTTGCCACTGCAGCTAGAAGATATTGATGAATCAATAAATGAAACATCCGAGTCAGCCTGAGTCAATCACCTGAATAATTTGGTGTCATATGATGTACCTGATGAAATTTATGTCATCATGTGATATGATGACAGTTATCCAAGTTTTACCTTCAAGCATTCCAGGTTTTTATGGTGGCCAGGAAAATAAGCTTTTGATGATGGTACCTAAGACAGTTGCCAATGAGGCTTAATTAGTTTTTTATACATATGAAAGGGACATCAAAGAAATTGAACAGGAGTTTAAAGGTGAAATTGAAGGGGACAATGCCATTGTCACTGGAATTGCACAAACTCGACTTAAAAAGCGTGAAATCAGCCTTAAATCAATGAACCACAAAAAAACAAAACAAATTAAATTCTTGATTCAAAAGCGGAAACATTATAGATATGCTGAAGAGATAAAAGGTAAAACGGTAATAGCAACCCATGCAAAACCAGCTCCAAGAGTAAGGGAGTTATGGTGTATAGTTTATAAGAGCCCCATATACTGCTATGGCCACTTAAAAGCAGATACCGAAATCATTTACCATCTCTGACATGTCAAATATGTCATTAGTGTTATCATGAAGACAAGTGATACTTATACACGGATTCTTTTTTGTCTTTCATTTCACAGGTAGACCTGATATTATGGAGGGAATTTGGCTGGATATTTGATAACACATAGCATTGCATAAACTTTAGCATCATAGCAAGCCTTCTAGGTTGCCATGTATGAAACTCCCTAAACATCTTACATGCTATAACAATGTGATTATAAATCCATTTTCGCTAGAAAGGGCCAAGTAAGACCACTGTAGAATGCAAAGGAGAACTATGACTTTCTCAAAGACCTTTCTATGCTGGGAGAATAACACCAGACCTTGAGAAAAAAGAATAAATATAGAATCTTTATTTTTATTTTTATTTTACAGAATGACAAAAGTCACATCCATGAATGTAGCAAGAAAACTAAACTTATAAGTATAAGCAAAAGAAAAAAATAAACGTTACTATCCAAGATTAGTGGGCTAGATACTTAAAATGTTACCCCTTTGTCAAGACTTTCATAGAGAGAGAGAGAGAGAGAGAGAGAGAGAGAGAGAGAGAGAGAGAGAGAGAGAGAGAGAGAGAGAGAGAGAGAGATCCATTAGATCGTTTACCATCACCAACTAAGCAAGACTGGGAGGAAAGATGAGCTTGTTTCTTTAATCTAGTGTGGTTCATGGGTTATTAATAACCCACAGATCTTAGCAAACATGTTAAAGAGAGGCATACTAATCAATTTGAGAATGATTTTCCCTATATTCATACTGACTCCTCTGATTCTTTTTATTCTGAATCAAATGAATCAAGATCATAGAAACTTTATTAACTATCTTATATTGTAATGAAATTTTATATATTTGATACATTAATTAAGAGAAGTGATATATATCTTGCCAAATGTTCTCTTTTTTTTTATTAAAAGTTATTTTAGTACCAGCAGGATAATTATAGAATAATTAGATAATAAAAAAAACGGAATGTCACAAAAATAAATTAAAATTGAAAAAGAAAAGAAGAAAAAAAAATATCGTAAAACGCAATGGTTTTGGCTTGAAAGACCCCAACCATCACTTGCAGCATACTTTTTATTTGACTTAGGTTAAGATGTCAAAACCTTTCCAAGACAAAATTGGAATTAAAGAAGGCCATCTCTTAAACCAGAGGGAATATGTTGGATTATGTTTTTGTTTTTTATAAGAAAGGAAAGGAGCCGGGAGTGGAGATGGACATATCATCAAATAGTGCAAATGCTTATCACAGAACGATTGTGCAAGAAGTTCAAATTTAAATTGAAATAAATGTGGAATAAGTGAATCTAGGAAAAAAAATCAATAATTAGTAGATTAGCAATATTGAGGATGGTGTATGGTATACACTATATGTAAGGTTGAGAGCAGTTGAACTTTCTTTAATAGCAACGTACCGTACGCTAAAATAATTAAATGATTGACTAAATGTGTTGCCATGAAATAGGTACAAAACAAAGGGGAAAGTACGAAGTAAGCGATGAGAAAAATACATTAAAGATATTCGATTATTAGTGAGGAAACAACAATACAAAGGCAGGACCTTACTATTCAAAAGAGCGAGTAAGTAAAGAGGATGTAGTGGAATGACAATTTTCATAGGATATTTCAACATTCTGACACTTCTGTTTACGTCCGAAAAAAGCGCAATTTTTGTGAAAGTTTACTAATCATGGGGTTCACCCATCTCTAGGAATTTAAATTCTGTTTATGGAAGTAAACATTGTGTTTGCCTTTTTTTTTCTTTCCGAGAACCACTACATCTAAAATGAGGTGATTTAAAGCGGAAAAAGCGATAACAATGCCAATTTAATATATGATCATATTTCACGAAATTATAATTTGGAAACATAATAAGTAAACAAAAGTGTAAACTTTAGTGAGGTATATTCATGAAGAGTCAAGTATAAATCCATAGTGTCTATCACGAGGAGTAGGCTTCAAAAGACCTAATTTTGTGTTTTTTTTTTCTATCTTGCTCTATAAACATTGTAATTACTGTTTATAGACTGATATTAGTCAACACTACCATACTGGAAATTATGTATTCTATTTGAATGATTTACTTCCTATGAACGTTTAGTGATTAAATGAGCTTCTTTAGTGAGACATCACTACCTAACATTTTTGACAGTTAGCCATAAATTTGTATTAACTAGATTTGACAGTTATGTTTATTGCAGTCAAGATTATTAAATCTGTTAATGTAATACACACTTATGAAAGCTTGTCTGTTATGAGGAAGAATTGTCCAAGACATTTGTCATTCAATATCAACACCAATTTTGCTTATTGTATGCTTATTGTATTATGAGGAATTTTAACAGCCACCGTGAAAATTTTAGCCTTACAAAGGATTCTCATCAGGAAATGTTCGCCAAGATGGAAGAAATTTCCATTCTTAATCCTTATAAGTAACATCTGACCTGCCAGTAATATACAGCATTTTTTTTTCAAGAGCCCAATTTCCTGTGAAAACATTATTACTAGACACATCTAACACTGCTAATCAGTGTTCCTCATCTATCCTAACCATAGGGGTCTAAAGGTCATTCCTGAAAGATTGAAAGAAGGGTAGGTCATCACACATGTCGCTCAATATCCTATAGCAACACCATAGATTAGAAAAACTTATCCCTCCCCTCGTGCAGGCTAGGCCAAAGGAACACTAAGCAGTGATTTTACCTTTGGCAGCTCACACCGTGAGTCTGTTGATACTGTTCAAACTATTAATCCTCGAACTTCCGATCCACAAACTGAAATTGTAGGTAATTTTCCCTATGATGCCACAATCTACTTTTTAATTTCACAGTATCATATCGGATTATTATTATTTTTATTATTATTATTATTAATATTATCTACGCTATAACCGTAGCTGGAAAATCAGGATGCTATAAGCCCAACGGTTCCAACAGGTAAAAATAGCTCAGTGAGGAATAGAAATAAGGAAACAGATTGAATAATGTGGTTTCACTGTCCCCTCAAGTTAGAGGACTCTAACCCAAGACAGTGAAAAACCATGGTACAGGGGCTATGGTACTACCCTAGATTGGAGAAGAAATATTTCATTTTGGGGTGTTCTAGATCTTTGCTCTTGTATCAAAGTTTCTTATTGGTTTACGAAACTCCCACCCCCAAATGAATGAGATTGATATACGAGGCTCAACAATGGGGTTTTAGGGGTATAGTGTGAACGGGAAATATAATTTTGTAATGTGTAAAGCAGTGAGACCATACTGAGCTGAGTGTGGCCATTACTCCCCCACTGCAGATACATACATGTATGAATACATGTGAAATAATTTGAAGTAACAAATGACAATAGTTTAATTGATTTTATTAACAATATTTCGTAATTGATGAAAAGACTATCCTCCATAAATGGTAAAAAAAATATTCTAGAAGCTTTTACTGCAAGTGCAACTGACAGTATAGAAATAGTTCATAAAGCTATGATATCAGTTCCACTAAAGGATAATTATGATAGGGTATAAACACCATCTAAATAACACGAACTGAGGATCAAATAATCTACAATACCTACTTCCAAGATATAAAACAGTAGGCAGAGGTTAGGTTCTCTCATACCCTAGGTCTTTGATATCATTCGTCAGTACATGAGAGTAACTTAATCAATGACCAGAATCATCCCTATTTTTTATCCCTCTGTCATTAAACTGATTGCCGCTGAGGAATCTAATAACTGTGCATCTGCTAGAGAAGAAATTTCCAAAGGAAAGCAGACAAAAAAAAAAAAAACATTATTTGTCCAGTAGATGATAGTTTTTTCTCATAGTAATGAGACGTTTATCTTTATGTGTTTAAAGCTTGCAACTTATTCAAATCTATTTATTAAGTGACCTTTAAAATGTCTCCTAAGAGAAGATATAAATATATGAAATACTATTTAATTTTACGTAAAATTTTACAATTTTTAATAATTAATACTCCTGTAACACCCGCGTGTCACACGATCGTACAGGGTAATGACATTTCTCTTTTTTTATATATTATCCTTTGTATCTTCGCTCTCCCCTCGCACTGACAGCAACTTGCATGAACCTGCCTGCGTATCTGTCATTGTTAATTGCTAACAGAACTAGTTGCTGGTTGGAAAATAAATAGAATGTTGTATTTTGTGACCTTGCAGGGACATTGTGTGTATATATACTCGATGTGTCTGTAATAAAGTACTCAGTTACTTTCCTCCCGCTTTTGAGTCACAAGCTACTCTTGGCTCGTCACATTGGTGACCCCAGAAGACGACACGCTCCTCCCGCCTCCCCCCCCCCCCTTTATATTACCATTGCCGCCCCATGGAAACTTTCGTCGTTCGCAAGCGGAGAGGTTTTTGCTTGGTTTCAGGGTGTGAATCGTTCAACCACTAAAGAAGAATAGGTTCATGGGCGATACCTGAGGACACCTTCATGGAAATATCCGACTGGCTTTTTAAACAAGGAGACCCTCCAATAGCGTCTGACCCCCTCAAAACATACTCTCTGTAGCAGTACTCCCCGTTGTCAGCCGCCCGTATAGCATAGCTTTTTCAGCTCTCTCAACAAATGTTGGGGGATCAAAAGGCTTCGCTCTCCCTCAGGGAAATGACCACTATCGCTCGCCTGCAACCTGCTGCAGATGGCTCTCCTCGTGAGGTGAACCTACATCGTGCCCTATGGGTACACCGTTTGCCCGAATCTGTACGTGCTGCCATACCCGATGTCAATAGTTTACCCATACAGGACTTGATGACCAAAGCCGACGCCCTTATAGACAGCCACTTCACGATCTTCAAGACCTCCATCAATGCCTCCACTCCTGACAAAGAGGACACCTACTGAACGTCGACCGAAGCTGACGTGAATGCCGTAAGACACACACTCCTGCCCCATGACGTGCCGCAGTGGTGACAAAGCCACCCATCACACACCACTCGCTCGCTCCCCAATTAACGACTTCTACAGCCACTTACTGCCGCCCATCGGCCACAGTTTTGCTACTACCACTTCAGATTCGGTGTTGCCGTGAAGAAATGGTCCAATGATTGTCCGTAGCCAAAAAACGTGTAAGTAGGCCATCGCTCCTGGTGGAGGCCTACCGTGATTCTAATCTTTTCTTTTTACATGATGTAGGAATGGGCGTGCTATTTTTACTAGACACGGTTGCTTGTCGTTCTCTTTTGCCGAGGGAACTCTTCAGAACATGACTTTGTCTAAGACTGCCAACGGATCTGCGATACCCACTAAGGTTAAGAGAACCTCACATTATTGTTTGGAAAAGGCAAATTTAATTGGAAGTTTCTCATTAATGATGTCCCATTGCTAATCCTCAGTGCGGATTTCCTCTTTCATTTCCACCTTCGGGTCGATGTCGCCCACCAACGATTGGTCAATGCAGGCTCGTACTTGTCGACACCTCTTCAACCCGCCCCCTCCAGTCTTGCTCTCCACATCAGCGAACCCATGAATGCCTACGCCCACCTACTCAGGTCATATACGGAAGTTTTCCCTCCAGAACTTCGCCAAACGCCCACGGCTCCTACCAAACACGGTATTTATCACCATATCAAGACGACGGGATCCCCAGTCTACGCCAAATTCAGACGTCCGGCACCAGATCGATTGGCAGTCCCCAAACAGACGTTCGCCGAAATGGAAGAAATGGGCCTTTGCCAAAAGGCCTAAAGCCCATGGTCGTCACTCTTACACATCGTCCTGAAGAAAGACGGCTCCCTCCGTCTGTGTGGGGATTACAGGTGCCTGAACATGCAAACAGAACAGGATTACTACCCCCTCCCAAACATCGCCGATGTGACATCCTACCTGCACAAAGTGAAGGTTTTCCCCACCCTCGACCACCTGAAGGAGTATTATCAGGTGCCTATGAACACAGAAGACATCCCCAAGACCGCCATCACCACTCCCTTCTGTATATACACCTTCAATTACTCTTTTTTTGGCCTTTGAAATGCTGGGGCCACTTTTCAACATCTCATGGATGACATCTTAGGAGACCTCCCCTTCGGTGTATGTTACGTGGACGACATACTTGTGTTCTCTTCCTCAAAAGAGGAACACCTCCGTCACCTGCGCTTCGTGCTCGACCACCTACAACAAAACGGCCTTGTAATCTGGTCCGACAAGTGTACCTTTGGCGCCAACAAAGTATAGTTCTCGTGGCACCTCATCACTCCTCAAGGAGTCCATCCCCTCCCTGAGGATATAGCAGCCGTTCAGAACTTCCCCACTCCATCGACCGTCAAAGCACTGCAGGAATTCTTGGGCATGATTAACTATTATCACCGTTTTATGCCAGCCATTGCTGCCACTCTTGCTCCCCTATATGCCTCCCTCAAGGGCAAGCCAAAAGGCCTAAAGTGGGGTCCCCTTCAAGAAGCGGCCTTCTGCAACACAAAGAATACCCTATCAACCGCTGCTGTTCTCACTTTTTCCGTCCCACATGCCCGTCTCCTTCTCTCTACTGATGCCAGCAACGTCGCTATTGGTGCAGTACTTGAACAGGTGGTGAACTGCTCGGCCCGCCCATTGGCCTTCTTCAGCAGAAAACTGTCCAAAGAAGAATCAGGTTATTCTACCTTCGGTGGCGAATTGTTGGCAGTGCACTTGGCTGTCCGTCACTTTCACCATTTCTTAGAAGGTACGCCCTTCGTCATTCGCACAGACCACATGCCTCTGGTGCACGCCTTCACTCGACAATGTGATGCCTGGTCCGCCCGATAACGCCGACATCTCTCCGCCATGGCTGAATACAATTGCACCATTCAACACATCCCTGGGAAAATTAATCCCATTTTCGATACCCTATCAAGAAACACATTGGCTGCCGTTCAACCGGGATTGGATTACAATGCCTTGGCTGAAGCATGACAACAGGGTTCAGAGTATCAAGCATGTAGGACATTCCGCACATCCCTCCGTTGGGAAGATGTCCCTCTCAATGACTCCAACACCACCCTCCTCCGGGACGTCAGTACTGGTAGACCGCGACTGTGGTTTCCTGATCCCATGCACTGACAGGTGTTTGATTTCATTCACGGTCTTTCACATTCCTTGCACCACTCTACTGCACAGCTGCTAAAGACGAAGTTCATCTAGCACGGCATTACTAAAGATGCTAAGGATTGGGTCCATACCTGTACTTCTTGACAAACTTCCAAAGTAAAACAACACACATATTCAGGAGTGAGCACCTTTCCTTGTGATCCGGCACAATCCAAAAGCATTACAACTAATCTCTTGTGGCAAAGAAGACTGGGTCTTCATTGATCGTCTAAAACCTGCTTATCTCCTGCTAGATGACCCGCCTACAGTTGGCCTTTCTAGACCAGGGTGCCCTATTTAACATGTACAGTATGTCATCTTTAGGGGGTGCGAGCCATATATCACCCGTGTGTCACACAATCGTAAATAGTAACAACCTTTCTCTTTTTTGCATATATTATCCTTTGTATCTTCGCTCTCCCCTCGCACTGACAGCAACTTGCAAGAACCTGTCTGCCTATTTCTCATTGTTAACTGTTAACAGAACTGGTTGCCGGTTGGTCAAGAAATAGCATGTTGTATATTTTTACCTTCTTGCCGGGACCTTGTGTGTATATATACTCAGTTGCTTTCATCCCGCTTTTGAGTCACAACCTACTCTTGTCTCGTCACACCCCCAACTGTAACCCACCTTACTTGCATTTTAACTTCGCTTTTTTTCATGGACCAGTAGAAGGTTTCGATATTCTGAACATTATTGTAGATAAGCTGATAAGATGATAATTCACGAGGCAATTTTTATTTCTAATTCTCCTGAACTATTGTTTCATATGTTCGACAATATTAATCTTATTCACAAAGATAAAAGTAATATTTCACCTATCTGCTCTTTGCGAATAAATCTAATAATTTTTTTTTCATTAAGAAAAGTATTTTTAATTTTTGCTTTAAATACATTTTTGTAATGAGTCATGAGTCATGAAATTTGAACGATTTTATAATTAATATGTTTCTCTGCAAAATATTATTCAATGCTAGGGAATCAAACAGTCACGGTATTTTTAAAACGATATATTCAAATAACTTGGTTATAACCCCAATTTTATGCAATGATAAAAGCTCCCGTGCCTAACAGTAACTTTTTTTTTTTTTTTTTTTTTTTTGACGGTATGTTTCATGAAAGGTACATTGCTTTAATTTATCAGATAAAATATTACCTGAGTCAGATATGGACTAGATGTTTTATTCCTAAGTATTATACTGCTATGATCACAGATGTGAAATGTCTACTTACTGATTATCGGTATGCACCCTAGTTTAGCGACTATTAGTATGCATGGCAATTATCTGATTCGAGTTAATACTAGAATATCATGAGGACCAGTATTCATGTAAATTACAAATTATACAATTGCATAAACATCACAGATTTTCATAAATGTTTCGACTATTATAAGTCTGACGTTTCCATATATCAGTTCATACTTGATCCTAATTACCCTTATTTCATCGACTTTTCGCTGCCACCATATTACACTCCTCAAGACCATAAAGCCATTGGCACAATTTTATACTCAGTGGTTGCCAGAAAATGTAGGCAAAACCTTGCTTCTCATCTATTTTTCTATAATAACAAATAGTAATGAGGAAAAAATAAAGGGAAAGCTATTATAATGAACTTTATTTTTGGTTTTCTTTCCTTTTTTTGGTTTTATATGAAGATTATAAATATGAATTATAACAACGCAAAGAAAATCTAATTGTTTGTGTTTCCGTATGGTATGATATCAAAATCAGTGGGGCTGTTAATAGAATCATGTTTATCTAAGATTAACTTCATGAAAATTCGGAATTTTAATGACGATCGGTGAGAATCAACAGGTGAGGATTATTTTTTTCTACTACCGGGTTGAATATCTAAAACCATAATTTTTACTAATTTGAGCTTCTTCAGTTGTCTATTTTCTGTCCTTTTGTGTGTGGTTTATATCGTCTATTTCTATAATTTTCATCTCATTAATGATTCATAAATGAACATGGGTATTGCAAAATTGGTTACGATACATGGATCGGTCACACTGAACTCTCAATTAATAACAAACGCTCTGTTTAGTAATGATCAGTCAAAGCCAAACCAATAATGTATGCTGATTAATTTGTTCAATAAGTCTCGAAATCAACAGGTAGGTATGATTTAATTAAGGGAAATTTATATCTGTGTGATGCATACGCTGTGTAATAAATCATCCGTTGTGTTTGATAATTCACGGGTTATAGACTTACATTTTTATGAAGTCTGACTGGAATAGATGGAATTTATAATGAATTTAGCGATATTCAGTCATCAACCAAAGAAATTCTACTTATTGTATGTGAGTCAGATATATGAATTAGGTATTTGCGCGAGGTTCCATGTGAACCCTGTTACTTATAGGATGTTTAATTTACAAGAGTAGGTTATATACACAAATATGAATTAGAACCGTTAAGACCGACAGCATGCCTGTAGGGATAACCCTATATGTTAGCTATATACAAAAATATTTATTGATTACTTGCTGTGACATTTCAAAAAAAAAAAAAAATGGCGTCCATCTTAAATTCCAATCAAATTTAGATTTCATTCGATTCGTATACCACTGATCTTCAGTTTGAAACCATATATTAACAGTCAGAAAACCTATAAATGTTTCATAAACAATACTGATTATGTTCTTCAGTACATCATCGCCAAATGTACGTATATTATTATTATTATTATTATTATTATTATCATTATTATTATTATTATATTATTATTATTATTATTATTATTATTATTATTATTATTTATTATTTATTATATATATTTTTTTTACACTTCTGGCAAGGTAAATTTTAGGATTTACTGATAACGAACTACGAGTCTAAATACCGTTCTTTGGAAGAAAGATACTCAAATTTACTTGTAACGAGGGTTAAATGTAAACTTAATCCATACAGCTTAAATTTGGTCTTGAATCTCTCTTAAAAACACTCTTGGGAAACGCTAAAATGACCTTTATCTCATGAATGATTGACGTGGCCAAGGAGACCTCCTTTGAGCATATATTTTTGTATTTAGTAACTACTTGATTCGGAGAGAGAGAGAGAGAGAGAGAGAGAGAGAGAAGAGAGAGAGAGAGAGAGAGAGAGAGAGAGAGAGAGAGGAGAGAGAGAGAGAGCATCACTATCATTCTCTCGTAAAATCTCTACTTATCACGTTATCTTGCCACTTATGTTACTTGAAATGTCAATACATAAATCTGTTTGTCGCATGTGAGTCAGATGTATCACTAATCTTATTTCATCTCTGGGAAAAACTTATTTTTTAGTTTATATTGAGTGGTTCCAAACTGAAAAAATATTCTCTATGGTACAGTTCTTTGTCAAACTTCATATAGCTTTATATATCTAGACTTGTTGCTATTTATAGAGTAAAGGAAATTAGACTTATTAGTAAGAGGCTCGTCAACAGTGGCGGGAAAAGTCTGAATAAGAAAAGTGATCAGGGGCACATTCAATAAACTTTATATATATATATATATATACATATATATATATATATATATATATATA
Organism: Palaemon carinicauda; assembly: GCF_036898095.1. NCBI lineage: Eukaryota > Metazoa > Arthropoda > Malacostraca > Decapoda > Palaemonidae > Palaemon > Palaemon carinicauda. Next base: position 45,631,125 of record NC_090733.1, read on the forward strand.
TATATATATATATATATATATATATATGCACACTACACATATATATATATATATATATATATATATATTATATATATATATATGTTATGATATAATATATACATATATATATATATATATATATATATATATATATTATATATATATATATATATATATATATATATATATATATATATATATATATATATATATATAAAAATATATATACATATATATATAATAGATATATATATATTCATATATATATTATATATATATATATATATATATTTCTTTATATATAAATATAAATATATAATATATATATATAATATATATATAAATATATATATATATATATATATATAGACGATACATTGCTGATCGTATGATAAAAATAATTGGAAACAAGTACTTAATATATAAATAGTATATATAT
>NC_090733.1:45632045-45639545 GCF_036898095.1 Palaemon carinicauda
CTGCTCAGTCTTCACTACTAATGAAATCAAGACATGATCAGAGGTCCCGACTGGAGAACCAACCTTACTAGTTATAACGCCAGGGGAGTCAGTGTATATGAGGTCCAAGCAATTACCAGACCTGTGTGTAGCTTCATTTATGATTTGCTCACAGTCTAAAGTCTAAATCTCTTAAGCCGTGGCAATCGGTAGAAGAGATAGAACTTAACCACTCCCCATGATAAGCATTAAAATCACCAACAAAGACAAAAGAAGCCTTTCTATCATCTTCTTGTATCTTAGCCATAATGGTAAGAAGACAATTGAAGATAGAATCATCCATGTCTGAATTCCGGTAGATTGAACACAAATAAAAGTTGTTATGCCTGCCACAAACTTTAATTACCTGAACCTCATGACATCCACATTGATAGCGGGACTTATGAGAAGTAGGGAACTCAGTCCTAATATACACAGCCATTCCCCTAGCCCTAGGGATGGCATCACGTTTCAACTTTATTTGCTTATTAAAACCAGTTATAAGTAGCTCAGATGAGTGTCTCATATTAGAAACCAGAGTTTCTGAGCAGAAAAGAATATCATAATGTCTGGATGCATCTGTAAGGTCTTGAATATTTACATGAGGACCACGAATATTGCAATACAGAAGACGACATTGACGAAATCTAGGACGTACTGGTCCCGGATTTCGCTCAATGTCTCCAGACAACATAATAATTAATAGAAATAAAAGAGACATCATACTTAAAAACTAGATTAATAAGAATTATAACAAAAACAATATGTACAGAATTGCAAATAAAATGATTGATGAAACCCATAGACTATAGTAAAAAGTCGGAAAAACTGGTCAACATGGAGGAGCCGATACACCATGCTAGGCTAAATACCCTCCAGGATAATCCATATCATATCCCCTACCATTTGTAGGAGGCCGTGAACAATTTAGGAATCATCGAGCCATAAGATATTAGCTTACTCTTCCCCATTTTATGTGGCACTGGAGAAAGATGGGACGACTCAATTGTGTTTGAACTTCCGAGGCTTAAATAAAATAACTGCTTATGAAACTTAGTGTATGTGTGATCCAGAAGCAATCTTCTCCACTTTGGCTTATGATAAAAATTTTTAAAAGGTCTACTTGACAAAATAATACTGGCAGAACCAGTTAAAAGGGAAGAGTAATGAATTAACGGCATTTTTAGAACTGCACGATCTTTCTAGTTCACTCTACTACCATTTGGACTTGTTAATGCACCCACAGTGTTTAAAGGCTAATGTGGATGTTATTCAAAGATACAGAAGTGATTGGAATATTCCTGGAAGTCCTTATAATCTAGGACGACATGGGAGGAGCAATTTTTGGTCTTACAAGAAGTGTTCCCACAACTAAAAGCAATTCATTTATTTGCTAAACCAAGCAACTAACTATAATGTTGGTAAGAGAAATATAGAATTCTAGGCCAGAGAGTAGCGGAGACATGGTGAAACTGACTCCAGGTAAGGAAAAGGGCGTTCAATAAACGTGAATATCGGAATGTCTTGTACTAAAAAAAATTAAGTCCGATCTTAAGTTGGAATTTGTAGCTACTACTCTAGGTAAATACAGTCAGAGGCAACTATTGCTGCCACTTAAACCGAATTCAGCATAAAGAACATATTAAAGATCATATAGATGAGCGTGGAATAGAATAATGGAAATTAAAGACTTAAGCTCCTGACTCGTTTATTCAAATTCATATAGCGTTTGTAGAAGTACATACACTTCATGAATCAAACTGCTGAAATGGTTACTATTTTCTCGGCTGCAATTTCAACTATACTTTACATCTGTAAACAATAAGTGCAGTAAGTACTACCATTATTATTTGAAGTACCCTATTATTTGAATCCTTGCACCTAAAGTGGGGTAATTGTGAACGTATTTATAATTTGATGATAAGGGAGAAGTTACGTAAATTTGAACTTGATTGACATAATCAAGAGAAAATTCCGACAATGATGCTCTCTCTCTCTCTCTCTCTCTCTCTCTCTCTCTCTCTCTCTCTCTCTCTCTCTCTCTCTCTCTCTCTCTCTCTCTCTACTAAGTTGCAAATTATGACAGTGGAATCCTTACGTTCAGGGAGAGATCCTCAAATTTTTCTTTCTAACTAGAATAAGAGAGAGAGAGAGAGAGAGAGAGAGAGAGAGAGAGAGAGAGAGAGAGAGAGAGAGCCTTACTTTATTCTATGTTTGGGTTCCCCCAGGTCCCTCAGTGTGAGGCACCTCGTATATCCATCAGAGAGTTGCTAACGCGTCTTCCAGTGTATTTTGCATCTTCCAGTCTTGGATGGTCTGGGATGCATCTTAAGCGGGGTTTACACGTGCGAGCAGCTCGTCGAGCCTGGCTCGACAACCCTGTGTTTGAATTGATGTTCGAGCGTGTAAACGGGCTATTTGGTTGTCGAGCGCGCTCGTCGAGCGGCTCGATGAAAGTCCGGCTCATCTTGACTTTTGTGGGCGGAGCTACATTGTTTGACGAGCGGTGTGAACGTGTGAACGGGTGTCGAGCATCGAACCTCAGTTGTTATTCAAACCTGCTAGAGGAAACATCATCAAAGAAATGCATAATTGCTGCCATTTATGAAAGTAAGAATGAGAAGGAAGTCGTACTTGATTTCATACATGCATATCGAGCTCATCCAGCTTTATGGAAAGTTAAATCAATAGACTATTCCAATAAAGTAGCCAGAAACAAAGGAATGGCGGACACTCAGTTTCATGTGGAGTTATTGCCTTCCTCATAGTAATGAAAGGGCTGACACGATTCGGTAGATCAATGTACGTGTCTCCATCCATACGCAAATAATTGCGCCAGTGATCTGGCTCTAATTTTAAAGCAACAAGCAAGTTGGTATATGAAAAATTCTCTCTTTTGATCTTTTTTTTTTCCTTCTTAGTGCCACTGCTAAAGCAATGGCTATCAAATCGTCCTGGTCGAGAGACATGTTGACGTTGTTTTAGCACGAGGCACACTGAGGCTCGATGTACTGTCTGAAAGCTCTTCGAGCCGTTCTACAAGTAGGTTCGACAACCGGGCTCGACGAGCTGCTCGGCCGTGTAAACCCCGCTTTAGGTATTTATCAAGCTTATTATTAAACACATCTACGCTCACTCCTGATATGTTTCTTAGGTGAGCTGACAGCGCATTAAATAGTCGCTGCATTATCATTGCTGGTGCATAGTGGATTAATGTCCTGTGCACCTTCCTTAGTTTCCCTGATATAGTTTTGTGCACTATTAATCTACCTCGGCTTGCTCTATCTAGTATTTTTAGCTCCATGATGTTTCAGTAATTCTTTCGATTTGCTTCCATACTTGTATTATTATGTAGCGTTCTCTTCTCCTTTCTAGACTGTATAGTTTTAAAAAAGGCAGTCTTTCCCAGTAGTCAAGGTCCTTAACTTCTATTCTAGCAGTATAGGACCTTTGTACACTCTCTATTTGTACAATATCCTTTTGGTAGTGTGGGTATCATATCACATTGCAGTACTCTAGTGTACTACGTACATAAGTTTTGTAAAACATAATCATGTGTTCAGCTTTTCTTGTTTTAAAGTGTCTGAATAGCATTCCCATTTTTGTTTTACATTTAGCCAATAGTATTGCTATTTGGTCGCTGCATAACATCTTCCTGTGTAACATTACACCAAGGTCTTTATTTGCTTCCCTGTTTGTGATTCTCTTGTTATTAGGTTCCTTGTATGCACATACCATTCCTTCTCTGTTTCCATAGTCTATCGATTCGAATTTATCGGAGTTAAATACCATCCTATTTATCTCCGCCCATTCATATATTTTGTTTAGATCTTTTTATTGTGAGTTCCTCACTTAATCACAAGTAATTTATCTACTTATTCTTGTGTCATTGGCGAAACTTCTCACTACAGAGTTTTTTACATCACAGTCTAAGTCTGAGATCATAATAACAAACACTAGTGCAGCTACTACTGTACCCTGTGGCATGCCAGATATTACCTGATCTTCATCTGATTTCTCGTCCTTTGCAACCACTATCTGTTTTCTGTTTTGCAGAGATTCTTTTACCTATTGTCCTATCTTTCCCACAATATTATGCTTTCTCATTTTTTCTAATATATTATGGTCTACCTTGTCAAAGGCTTTTGCAAAATCTAGATAGATCACATCTGTCTTTTTCATTTATCATATTTTTGTATATGCTTTCATAGTGCGCTATCAGTAGGGTTTATGTACTTTTCCGGGCCCAAAACCATGTTGACCTATATCAAATAAATAATTTTTAACCAAATAATTCCTTATTTTCTTTTTTATTACCCTTTCATAGACCTGTGATGTTAGACTAACAGGTCTATAATTGCTTGCCTCTAGTCCTGATCCACTTTTCAAATAGTGGTTATATAAGCTAATTTATGTTTAACATATATCTCGCTCGTATCTACACTTTGTCTTAGCATTATTGCAAACGGCTTCGCGATAGTGTGCAGTTTTTTATAACAAAATCACTGGAACTCCATCTGGCCCGGCCACCAATTCATTTTTAATCTCGCTTATAGCCTGTAGCCTGCACAATATCTGCTTCATTAATATCTATATCCTATAGATATTCAACATTCTCTTCTCTCATTTCTGTTTCATTATTCTCATTCGGAATTCTTGGCGTGAACTCATTCTTATATTTTTCTGCTAATATGTTGCATATTTCCTTTTTTTTTATTCGTTAACCGTCCTTCAATTCTTAGAGGGTCTATTTCTAATCTCCCTTTATTCACCTTTTTTTGCATAGGAGTAAAGTACTTTGGGATTTTTTTTTATATTTTGAAGTGTCCATTCTTCTAAATCCCTTTCTTCATTTTCTTACAATTGCATAATCTTTTGTTTTGCATTTTCTATATCACTTTTTATTTCCATCATTTTCCAGACATTTTTTTCTTTTGCAAGATTTTTTCTTTCACTTTTTAATTTTCTGAAATAAGTTCCTCCTGTATTTTGGCATGCAGGTCTGATGTTTATTGTTTTTTTCCGGTACATATTTTTCAACAATTTTCTCCAGAGTTTTGTACATTGTATCTGTGTTTACCTGTATATTATCACTTGAAAATACATTTTTCCATTCTTTGTTCAATTCTTCATTTATTTCTGACCATTTTACATTCCTACTATAAAAAAATATATATTCCATAGCCTTCCCATCGTTTTGTGCTTTGATTATCTCTGCGATCACTTGCTTTGGAATGGACTATTAGTTCTATGACATTGTGGTCTGAAATTCCCGTGTTATACACTATTATAACTTTAACATAATTCACCTGATTCACAAATAATAAATCTAGGACATTGTCCTTTCTTGTTGGAATGTGGTTTATTTGTTGCATATTATGTTCTAATTGCATATCTTGAAGCTTTTCAAATTGCCTCTTATATTCTGCGCTACTATTACTCTCTTTTTATATGTATATATAGAACCACTTTCTTCTATCCGTTCTTTCCAATCCTCGAAAGGAAAGTTAAAATCTCAGGATAGGAGTATATTCCAGTCTTTATGGTTTCTACATAAATCATCTATTTTTCCTATTATTATGTCAAACTCCTTATTATTTGGGGGTCTGTAAACTACAATATTCACTAGTTTTTCATATTCCAATTCTACCACAATCAATTCACATTCTGTGTTGCTGTATTTTTCACAGACTTTTCCTTGATTTATGTCTCTTCCATATATTGCGGTTCCCCTTTGATTCCTATTTGTTCTGTCTGATCTATATGTTTGGAAACCAGTTATCTGGTCATCACTGTCAGTCTCTTGGGAATACCATGTTTCACTTATATTCAATATATCTATTTTCTATATTTGGGTTAGTTCTTCTACGAACTCTATTTTCCTGTTAGAGTTACTCGTGACTGGACCCTGTGCATTCATCACTATAATGGTTTGTGTTTCATCTCTATTATTTAATATTGGTAATAATATGGATTCTCCCATGCTTCCTTCCTGTTCTGATATGTTCGTTTATTAATTTCCAGGAATTTTGCCTTTAAAAAATCCAACTTTTTTATTATAATTGCTCTTTTGTCTTCATATTTATTTTGGTGTATATCTGTAATTATCCCCATATCTTCACCAACCCCTGGCATTATAGAAGCATTCTTTGTTGTTGGGCTCTAATTGTGAATATTTGTGTTGAAAGGCATCATATCTCGGGGCCTTTTGTGCATAGGGCAGTATATACTCGGCTTGTTTTTTTGTTTCTTTTTTTGTTTCATTTTTGCTTATATTTTTCTTTTCTGTTTGCTGAGTTTTCTGAATTTCATTCATTGTTGCAGGATGCATATATTGACAATTTTTTTTGAATTTGCATACTTTTTCCCTCTTTCAGGTTTTTGTGCATATCTTTGAAAGGAGATCTCTGCATTCATCTCCATATCCGTCTAAATACGCACATTTACCATAAATTTCATAATTATGGCACACTATATCTTTCTTTTCTTTTTTTCCTTGTTCTTGCTCTTACCCAGAAGTATGTAGGTCCGTGTAGAGTCTCTTGGGTCTATTATTTGTTTCCAACTGATATTTTATTTCTTTGTATGTTGTTGGATGGCATCATAAGTTGTATCAATGATTTCCTTTGCATCCTTACACATATCCAGTTCATTTTTCTCTTCTTCTTCTTCTTCTTTTTCTTCTTCTTCTTCTTCTTCTTCTTCCTCTTCTTTATATTCATCTACTTGCAAATTCAGTCTCGACTAAATTATATTTTCTATCCAGACTAAAATGTTGAGCAGAATACCTTTGTGTCTTTATTTTTAATTTTTTGTTGCACTTCAGCGCAGGTAGGATGTGTTGGTACATGGCATGCATCACATTTCCTAATAAGCTGTTGTGGATTAAAAGTGGGATACCACATCTTGCATATATTGCACCATTTTGGCATTCTTTTTCCCAATGCATCAATCATCATATTCACCATATTGGACTTCTTATTGTTCGTTGATGAAATGTGTTGATTGATGTAAACTTTCTTTACAATTCTCTTTATCACCAGGATCTTCTTTGGAATTTGTTCTATTATTTTGCTGATGTTTTCCGCAGACTTGCTCCAGTTTGTTGGGTCATATTGTTTCAATATGTCTGCGAACATTTTTCCATCACACTGGTTGGAGTTACTAGCGACCTCTGTTATCAGATGGTATAGTTCTTGTTTAGCCAACTCATCGAATTTAATCTTCCTGAATGCAGCAATGTCCCTCTAAGCATTGCATGTATTATAGAGCGCCATCTTGATCAGATTTTTAGTAATCCTATTCCAACGCTTTATTCTACTTTTCTGACCTTAAACTACTCATCGACTATTCACTTGTAGAGAGAGAGAGAGAGAGAGAGAGAGAGAGAGAGAGAGAGAGAGAGAGAGAGAGAGAGAGAGAGAGAAAGTTGCCATTGTGTGTTTTATTGGTTTTTTAGTATGATGTGCTCGGTACAAAATC
>NC_090733.1:45644545-45652045 GCF_036898095.1 Palaemon carinicauda
ACCATGCCACTTGCCCCTCTCATTCTCTCCACCAATGCTAGTGACGTTGCTATTGATGCAGAACTAGGGCAGACTTGCTTCAAACCCTTTCCTTTTTTCAGTAGAAAACTGTCAAAGACAGAATCTCGCTACTCTACCTTTGACCGCGAATTGCTGAAAGTGTATTTGGCTGCCCTTCACTTTCACTTCTTCTTAGAAGATATGGCCTTTGTCATTCCCACGGACTGCATGCCGCAGATACTCACCTTCACTCAATAGTCTGGAACCTGAAATCTTTTTGCCGTGGCTGAATACAATTGTACACTTCAACACATCCCTGGAAAAATGAATTCTGTTGTCGATATATTTTCATGAAACATATTGGCCACCATTTACATGGGATCGGATTACAATGCCTTGGCAACCCCAATTAAGAGATTTAGAGTACCAAGCAAGTAGGAGATCCAGCATATACCTCCATTTGGAAAAAGTCCTCCTCGATGAATCTAATGTCACTCTCCTCTAAGATGTCAGTGCTGGTAAACCACGACCATAAATACCTGCTCCTATACGCCATCAGGCATTTAATTCTATTCTGCTCTTTCACATCCTTCACATCGATATACTACACAGCTACTGAAGATGAAGTTCATTTTGCACATAATTGTGGGATACTTTACTCCATGTCACCACACATACAAAACTCAGGCTAAAAAACACATACAGAGAGATCTGCAATAAGGAACACAAATTTTCTTGTGCACCGACATTAGCAGTCCACCGCTAACACATAATACATGGGACCTTTCATCATGATCTGTCACACAGCAAGGGCTTTCTTAATCAACCTTCGTGTTACAGAAGACTTGGTCTCTATTCATTGCCTAAAACCTTCTTATATCTTGCCAGACAACATGCCTACAGTGACCCTCTCAAGAGCAAGACACTTATTTCACATGTATGTAATTTTGAATGGGCAGGAATCATGTATCACACGTGTTTTACACACGATCGTATATTGTAATGATATTGCTCGTTTGTTTTATCACTCACTCTTTACTGCATTGATAATAGACCATTTTGAGTGAGATTACTTGCCAAGGTTCTATTTTGTTTGAATTTTTGTGATATTCTTGCTCTCAAGTCTTTGTATATAAGCTCATTGTCTGCTCAATAAATCTAAGATGCACTCACTTCATCTCTCTGTTAGAACCCAACAAATAGATAACACATATACAAACACACACATATATACACACACACACACACACACACATATATATATATATATATATATATATATATACTTTCATATATATATATATATATATATATATATATATATATATATATATATATATATATATATATATATATATATACTTTCATATATATATATATATATATATATATATATATATATATATATATATATATATATATATATATATATGTATATATATATATATATATATATATATATATATATATCCTAATTCTTGTAGGAAGATATGTGTTGTACATCAGGGTAAATGAACTCCCATAATCATGAGAATTCCACAAAATCTAAATATTCAGCATGTTGTTGAAGCAAGATTGCATTTTGGTAGCGAGGGGTAGATAGTTGCCTTTGCGCTCTCGAGTAGACAAGGCTCTCACCCGAGAGAGTGTTTGCTGTGTTTATTGTACTTATAAACCTTTTGTAATAAAGAGAAAAAACCATTTCCTGACATCTCATTATCATCCATCAACATGGGACATATTGGTGTCAGGTGTAAAAATACGTCTGTTTGTGTATGCTGAGAGCAGAGTTGCTCTTTGAGCTGGTAAAATAAAAGTTCAAGATGCCTAGATACACAAGGACTAACATAACAGACCCTACTGCTGCAGGAGATGAGAACGAAGGAGCCGTGGGATATAGCGTTCCCGATGAAGAAGATAGATAGGAAATTATAAGGTAAGAATTGGAAAATAAGCTAGATAATTTACAACAGCTAATGAACAGAATCTTGGTTGAACGAGAAGATGAGCAACCACAGCATATCCAACGTACATAAACGAAGTAAAAAAACATACAAGTGAAAGTACACAGGCACAGCTGAGTGTATATAAGCGAATCATAGTTTGAAAATTGCCAGAACTCCAGGCAAATGATAGGATTTTTTATGATGAACGGCCTAACGAAGGGTTTCAACCGATTGAAGTGTTTTTGAGAGAATTTGAAGTAGCCACATATGGGTGGTCAGAGAAAGAAAAAGCTATTCAAGTAATTAGATTGCTAAGAGATGGTCCTGCAATGGAGGTAATGTACTGGCCACCAAACATTTTATGAAGTTATACTGAAATAAAACGACGTTAGATGGAGAAGAATGCCTTACGTGATGCGAGAAAGGGGGACCTAAAAGAAAATTACGAACCCAAAATTCGGGAAGGTGAATCCATTTATGGTTTTGCAACTCGCATTTTTTGCGATTGAGATTTGTTTGCTACCCGGAGTGCCAATCTTCCAGAAGGTGATAAAACAGAAATTGCCTGTAAACCTATTCGTGGATTAGGAAACCCATACTTATATGGTTATTTGTTCGATGGCAATCGCTCATTAGCAGACGTAGTGAGAGCGATACAAAACATTTTAGAAAGCTTGCCAGAAGCAAAAAGGACTGTGAATAACTGGCATGATTCCTAGAAGTTGGCAGCCATGAAAGGCACTCATCAACCCCCAAAGCCGGGTAGGGGAGAACTCAGTCAGCACGTGAGAAGAGTCTTCAGATGTTGGCCGTGGTGGGGATAGGGTCACTGACAAGTTAAGTGCTCCACCCAAATGATCCCCCAGCTGTTACACTTGTCAGGCCTATGGAGATCTATCTCGAGAGTGCCGTTCAAAAACCGACGATGGTGGGAGGGCTCTGGCACACGCACAGCTCCCACCACCCGACATCCGAAGAAAAGGAAACAAAGGAGGGGGGAGACGAGAGACTTCGATTACCCCCCCCCCCCCCCCACACACTGCCCTGCATGATATCACAAGCAGCAGCCAAGGCAGCACTCCCATTGACGACAGACTCAGAGCAGGCACTGGGATATCCATTGGTATCCCGACCGCATCCCCACAGCACTAGGGAGCAGCGGCATTGCATCTGAGGTCATTGGCCCATACTCCATATATCCCAATGGACGGTTAGGGATGTTAGCATGTAGGATTGACCTGCAAGATAAGTCCATTCGAGCGCTGATTGACACAGCAGCCAGCGTTTCACTGGTTGAAAAAAGATTCTCTTCAAAGCCACTACAGTCAGCGGCATCCATCGTCCTCGACACGCCAGAAGCAAATAAACTACGCATAAACTATAGATGGATCATCAACTTTAAGGTGGGATCTGTGAAGTTTACACATGATTTTTTTGTCTTGGCTACCTTGGGAATTCCAGGAATCGAGGCTGTTTTAGGAATAGATTTCATTTCATATAATAAAATTTTGGAGAAAAGGTACAATAACAGTATAAGCAGGAGGGTACCTTTGCCAATAGAAAGTCATGAGAGAGTAAGTGCTTGTGCGGGCTTGGACAGACATTTAAGTAAGGTAACAGCTGTACCTGAAAGAGGAGAAGTGTTGTCTCCCCAGACACTTACGAGTATATCAATGAAACTGTGTCGCCCTCTTCTGCAAGGATCCAAGGTCGTTGTTAAACTGATTGAAAATTGGGTGTATATGATTTAAGAGGGCTTATCAGAAGTAAAAGAGAACAGCTGATATAAAATAGTTAATTTGTCAAATAAAAGCATTGTGTTAGGAAGTGATTCTGTGTGTGAACTAGAGTTATGTGAAATTGCTAATAATGGGATGTTGGGAGCCAAAAATCCAGCCTGCACAGACGAACGCACTCAGAATATGATTATGCAAGCTCGAAAACTATGTCCGTCAGAATATCAACCTGTAATTAGTGACATTGTCAATGATTATTTCGATGTAATTGCAATTGTAGATGAGTCACTTGGGAGGATTGATCGATCTCCCTTTAGCATTGAAACTGAGCAGGCGGAGCCGATTAGGTCAAGGCCTTATAAGGTGCCCATTTATTTCCAGGGAGAGAGAGAAAAGAAAATTAGTAAATTAAGGGAACAAGGGATAATCAAGGAGAGCGAATCCACCTAGACTTGTCCAATTGTAGGTGTTAGGAAAAAGGATGGCTCGGTAAGATTGTGTCTTCATTATAGGAAGTGGAATGCAGTCACTAAGGATAATGCATTTCTATAGTCCTCGATCGAAGGATTACTTGTTAAGGTACAGGATGGTAAGGATTTTACAACTGTAGATTTAAAATCTGGATACTATCAAATACCCATTCAGGAAGACAGTAAATGTTAAACGGCATCCATAGCTAACGATTAACTATTTCAGTTTAATTTTCTTCCTCTCGGCTTTAAAAATGCTCCAAGTCATTTCTCCAGATTGATGATGGCGGTCTTGTCTCTCTTAATTGGCCATAATGTTCTTGTTTATTTAGACGATATCAAAATTACAGGGAAAACGCCCAAAGAACATAATAATAATATTCATAAAGTCTTAGAAGCATTGCGACGTAACGGTATGAACATTTATTTTTCAAAGTGCAAATTTTCCTGTAAACTGGTGAAATATTTAGGTCACATAATAATCTGAGAAGGTTTCCAACCCTGCTCCAGTAAAGTAGCAGCTATTTGAGATTTTCCCAGAACACGTAACCCTAAGGAAGTAGCTGGGTTCCTTGGGCTTGCTGGGTATTACTGTAAAATTATAAGAGGTTTTGGAAAGATAGCGAGACCCTTAGGTGTTTCAAAGAAACGAAAAATAATAAATTGGGGAGTAGAAGAAGAAAGGTCCTTTAACCATTTGAAAGCTGCCTTAACTAGCAATGAATTACTCGCATATAATTGATTTGCTTGTGTGTTATTAGTGATAACAGTAGCGTAGCTATTGGTAGCGTAGTTTCTCAACGAGATGATAAAGGCAGAGAGAGACCCATTTGTTTTGCTTCCTGGGCATAAAAGGGGCAGAAAAGAATCATAGTACATTCAGTTGAGAGGCTTTGGATATTCTTTGTGTTCTGGAGAGGCATCGGTTCTTTATATTAGGCCAGGCCATTGACTTGCAAAGTGATCATCGCCCGTTACTCGACCCCCTTTTTCAAAGTGGATTTGACCTCTCGACAAGCGAGATGGATTCAGAGATTAATTTGAAGTGTTATCATCCCATAGAAGTTAAAACTAAGAAGGTAGCTGATGCTCTCTTTGGAGGTGCAGTAATAGGAGTAACTACCAGGGTACAAAAGAGGAACGAAGAACGTAATCAAAATATTGAAGAACCCCATCAAAATAGAGAAAATAGAGAACGGGATGGAAATTCTTCCGAGGAACATTCAGAATATGGGAGCGGAGAAAGAGGAGAGAGAGAGAGGGGGGGGGGGAGTTACAGACAATAGGGAGAGAGAGAGAGATATGAGCGGTGAAGGTGAATATATGTGGATGGCCAAGAACATGACCAGGGGTGTCCAGAATGAATGCCCTGATGATGCAGGTTTGATTGATTTGGGATGTTGGGACATAAAAGAAATCCTAGAGGAACAGAAAAAAAAAAGAGGAATGGATGGAAAGAGTACGAGCACTGATTAAAAGGGAATCAGATAGTTGTCAATCGTTTCTGGATGTGCCTCGTGAGAATTTTTTTATAGTAAATGATCTTATATTGTGCTTACGAGAAGAGGGAAGGGGAATTCTTTGCTCGGGTAGTTATTCGGCCCTCTTTAATTAATTGAGCCATCCACATTGTACATGCAAGTCCGTATGTTAGGGCATTTGGGAATTGATAGAACATTAAGGAGAGCACGTGAATCCTTCTTTTGGTTAGGAATGAAAAAATCTATAGAAAATTATATGAAGGTTGTCACGCTCGTAACTGTTTCATTGAATTTTAAAACACTGTACTGGAAGCCAGAAAGTGGCCTGTGATTACTATGAAATCTTATAGTGCATATGGATGTGTTATGACCATTCCCTACTGGTTTAACAAATCATAAGTATTTATGTGTATTTGTGGATGCATTTACTTGGTACACTCAGACTTACGCAATGTTGGATAAATCAGAAAATTCATTAGCTCAGGTTGACTGAAAATTTTGATACGTGATAATAGCCTCGAGTTTATAAATAAGGTGGGGAAATCGGTCACAGACTTCATGGAAATTTAACATATTTCAGTAATCACATATAGGCCTTCAGCTAATGGCTTAGTGGAATCACATAATAGGGAAGTAGTACGAATTTTACATTACTTACTGGCTGATGACCCCCTTCATTGGCACGCCATGCTCCATACAGCTGAGCTAGTTTTGTACATTGCATATAATACTTCTCTCAGGGACACTCCTTTCTTTTTAGTGTATGGACAGGATCCTGTGGTACCCTATATCGTACTGATTAATTCGCAACAATTGTCAAATTATTCATCTGTGTAATGCCGTGTATATTTACTAAGTCTATTGAGGAGAGTAATGAATGCCACTGAAAGGTTTATGAAAAAAACTAATGAAAAACACAGCTCAAAGTATGATGGTCGGTTCAGAACCGCACAGGTAAAAGTATTTGTGGGCGATCGTGTGTATATAAAACGATTACAACCAAGGAAACACAAAAAGTGCATTTGGGTCCATACCGAGTAAAGATTGCTTAATCTAACAGCTGTGATACAAAGCATTATTAATGGCAAAGTGTTTGAACCTTATGAGGCACATATACATGTGGTGCCTGAAGTGGCAGTTTTCAAAAGTGTCAGTCAAAGTGTTCCTCCTTAACCCTGTATACGTGACATTCCTTGAGTTGATGAGTATATTTTTGTTTCTTTGCTGTTGTTTTTTGGACAGACCTCATTTCTTCTGTTGGCGTGTTTTAAATAAATTTGATGATAACAATGTGTTTTTATGTTGATGCTTAATGTGGTAATTTTGCTGTGTTGCAATACGTATAACATTGCTGAGTGAACCTAAAAACAGTCAGAGGTTAAATAGGTCATGTGAGATCAGTCAGGCAGATGTTGTATTATTCATGTATCTATATGATTCCTAGTTGATGGGGCCGGGGCGGTTCCTAAATGGAAAGTGGCTGCGGATATTAAAGTTCAGCCTTGAGAATAGGCAGTGTTAGAAAATGTGTAGATATGAATACCTTTTACTTAATGTTATAAGCGGGGGAGGGAAAGATGAACGATTTTCTCGGGAAAACGGCTAGTGGCCACCAGTTGACAGTTGCGAGTGCAAGTGCATTAGTGATTTAAATAAATGGCGAAAGGGTGGTGGTGAGTTTTATTGCGAAATTGTGCCGTAAATCCGGACAAGTAAAATCGAAGGATGGAGGAATATCTATTCCTACTCCTGTCCCGCCCAAAAAGCCTGTATTGCTCGCAACTAGAGAGGGAGGTTGTTAAGGTTGTGTAACCCGGATGTTGATATGATTTTCTTTTTTTACCTAAAGTATTCTGTATTCTATTTG
>NC_090733.1:45659545-45662045 GCF_036898095.1 Palaemon carinicauda
GGCGAAGAGCAATCGCTGGGTTCAGAGCTGGGGTATCAGCTGTGACCCCTTCACAGCTCTCCTAACTGGGTCACGTGGGTCAAGCATTGGCACATGCATTTTGGTGTCAAGCGTTACGCTTCTTTCGGGGCCCTCCTGGAACCTTTGTTGTGGTAGTCACATGTATTAGTGGGACAGCTGTGGATTAAAAATGGGGTGAGCATTTGGACAAGGAGAGGAAATGGCTGACCACGACTGCATCTAGTCTTATGGTTGGAGAGTAGGGGAAAGGCTTACATTTATAATTTAATTATTATAACTATAGAATAAATTACTATACACGACATACAATATGAACAAGATTAAGAGGTTAATTTAGGGGGCAACCATTACAAATAAACGTCATACAACTAAACAAATCTTACAATTAAAATTGAATACAAGACTACTCTGTTTTCACATCGAAACAACAATGTAATTATTTTAATACAAATAATTTTAAGAGTGATGTGGCTCTCACACACCACACCTCCCCCCCTTCTGAAAAAAAGCTACCGGATAAAAAGGACAGAACTTATTTTTCCAAGAGTCACATCTCTAAATTTAAAAGTGGTCAGCTAGGGTATGTTCACTCTGTGGCAGTTGATGAATCTCTAGTTGATGTTCTTGCAGCAGCAGATGCCAATCCTGACATCTGCGCTTCTTGTTCCTCCTGCTCTGAAGGAATGAGAATGGATTATGGTCCAAGAACACCCTAATAGGATCAGGATCGCCTTGAACATACCCTTTAAAGTGCTTCAGGGTGAAAACAAGGGCAAACACATTCTTCTCTACAGAGCATTAGTTCTTGTGGTGTCTCCTAAATTTCTTAGAAAAATAAGCCACAGGGTGTTCAGCACCATCCTTCCCTCTCTGCAGAAGTGCTGCATTGGCCTTCCGACCATTGGCATCTACATGAAAGAATAATTCCTCCTGGACATTGTGGATATGTTACTGTGGGACTGCATTATGCAATCCCTTATAGATCTCTGGGCTCTTATTCAAAACAGGCCGGGAATGCAGTCGAAGTGAGGGATTACAACAGGTATTACCCGCCAAATCATTGTCAAGGATCATCTGGATTCCTGGCATGAGTTCTTTATTAACGATGGCCACCTGTACTAACCCGGACTTGAAGGAGGACTCCAAGTAGATAGTGTGAAGGTGCAAGACCTCCGGACCCATCTTACACCCAATTAGTACTCTCTCCCTAGAGTCGGAGAACTCATTGAATGGCAATACCAAGCGATGCAGATGTGTTTGTTCTGCTCCGGTATCTCAAAGAATCCTTATAGTGGCAGGACCAGCTCCCTGTTCTGGCAATGAAACAGAACCACTATGCGGGAAGACTTCCTTCCCTAGAGTGACACTTGCTTTGGATATTCCCCTTTCTGTCCTGTTGAAGTGTACCAACTTCATAGGGCCCTTATTGCTCGAACGGCACTGACTTGCTTTGTGCCAAAGGCTACCGCAATAAGTGCACATATATGTCTTTGGCCCTGAAGGCGGCATCTCTGGCGAAACAAGGCTGGCACTCTGAAAGGTACCTACCTGAGGATTGGTTGGGGAATCCCATGGTACTGGAGGTGGTTCTGTGTCCACTGATAGCCTCCATTAGTGGGAGGGTGAGTGAAAAATGAATGGGGCTTTCCCGTCCATTTCAGAGCATGCTCCGAGATGGAGTTCGGCTGAGGTGCCTTAGGACGAGCTCTCCTCAATTTCGTGGATACCTCCCATTCATCTGCTAGAATGGCGGCAGATTGAACATTATTCACCTTCCTTTTCTCCAGGTAGTCTTGGGCCTCTCCTGATATAGTATTCAGGAACTGCTCTAACTGCTTGAGTTCATTTACCTGTTCCAAACTCTTGGTGGGTAGTGCAGCATTGATTCATCGCTCCTAAGCTATGGTCACTCTACGAGCCAACGTAACATGTTTCTCGTTTCCTTCCCACTCCATGTTTCGGATGTTTTGGCGATAACCCCAGGGACGAGTGCTATATCATTTAGAACTCTCTCCTTAATAGTAGAGTAATCCCTACTCTCCTGTATAGTAAGGGTAGTATAAGTCTGGAAGGCCTTCCCAGTCAACTTAGCTGGCAAAATGAGTGCTCATTCTTCTTGTGGTACTCGCAGGTTTGTGAGTAATTTCTCAAATGAAGAGAAGAATGTTTCTGGGTCCTCCTCCTCATAGGCTGGCAAGGATTTTGTTACATCAGTAAGATGCAGCATGCCACCGGGTTCTTGGGTTCTTCTTGCTGTGACATCTGGATTTCTTTCCTGAAGCCTGAGCCATGCATCCTGACATGCGACCTCCTGTGACATTATTTCCAGTTCCAACCTCTTTAGTTCTCTATCTTCAGAACAACTCTCAGGCTGGGAAGAAAACTCCAATTCCGCTTTAGGTGCCTGAGAGCTACTCCAATTAGGGAAGAGAGGGAATGATGTGAGATTGAGAGGTGCATGCAGTGGGACCACGGGGGA
>NC_090733.1:45671732-45674232 GCF_036898095.1 Palaemon carinicauda
ATATATATATATATATATATATATATATTTATATATATATATATATATATATATATATATATATATGTGTGTGTGTGTGTGTGTGTGTGTGTGTGTTTGTGTGTGTATATGTGTATATGTATATGTGTGTGTATTTATATACTATGCTTTTAAAAAGAATAATAGTTTCGTGGATGATTGTAAACATCGCATGACGTTCGTGTGTTACCCTTTAAGATTGGGAGGACCTGGGAGAAGGCAGGTGTCACTCCCATTATTTGAAAATATCAGATTTGACGTAAAATATTTTCATGAATACTTTCAATCTTAATGGTGTTATTTGGATTTTCCTTTCAAACATTAACGGTTTTTTGCTGGTAGTAGATAGATGTATGTTCATAGGTGATGGTAAATAGGATATTCTACTATATTTTTACCAGCATTACATATCTTGAAGTAAGGAGATATTTTCTCGATTAATTCGTTACATGGAGTTGCTAATATAGATACCACTTTTAGATTGAGTGAGGGTAGCATATCTAGATGTGAACGATGTATTATAAGATTAGTGGCATTAGAGACCATGGTTGAAAATTATTTGTTTTATTTCAAGTGACTTCGGAGAGAGAGAGAGAGAGAGAGAGAGAGAGAGAGAGAGAGAGAGAGAGAGAGAGAGAGAGAGAGAGAGAGAGAGAGAGAGAGAGTATGGGGATGGAGTTGCTGGTCACTGCAATCCCACAGATACATGATCAGCTGCATGTCGCCACCCTATGTACACAGTCCCAATCATTCTTAATCCTTCGGAACAAAGAAGAGGTTTCCTCTTTCAACGCTCCTGGTAAAATTATCCATCTGTAATTTTTTCTGCGACTCTCATATAGATTTTTTTTTCTTTACTTCCCTTTCAAACGTCATCTGTTGCAAAAACACAAGGAACGCTTGGCAATAGTTTCTTATGTAAAATAGGTCATACCAAATATCAATTTACATTTGTTAGTAAATATATTGGACTTAAGAGCTTCTGCAGGATTTATAATTTAGCATAACTATACGTCAGAATATTTAATAGTAATTGGAAAAAGGGGGTTTAAATATTTTTTTTTTTTAATAAAATCCTATTTCACTATTATTTTTTCACTAGTATTCATAACACATTAATAGAATCACCACAGGCTCTATTTAACTCAATCAGGTTTTTCATTATCAAAAATTTAAATTCAGGATGATGATTATAATTTCGAGAAAAAAACTCTACTTGAAGAAAGTGAAAAAAAAATGGGTATACTATTATCATGTTCAGTTATAAAAAACTATTTGTTATTTCCTTGTTTTCTCGTGTCAACATAGTTTATAAACCTTTCACGGGATAATGTGAAACCTCAGGAATGAAACTTCCACTTCAGTTGATGTCGAATGATAAAAAAAAAAATATTTATTAGCAATTAATGCATTGTTGAAAAAGGAAACATATGTTAAGGCATGCATACATTAATACGAGGTATAGGCAGCACAATGAAATCTAGAGTGAAATGTTTTCTTTTTAGATATATACAATCATTTTTTTTTTTTTGCTTCAGACCTGTGATATGCAGTAAGTGCTTTTAATATTTAAATTAACATCTGTATAAACTCTATCACATACTTTGTCTAAATACCTTTAGTATTCCTGAATCTTGGGCTCCAGATACAATAAACACAAAAACATTCAATGGAATTTGGGGTTTATGAGACCAATGTATGAATTGTAATTTCTGCTTTAGCAGGCACAAGGGAATATCTCTCTCTCTCTCTCTCTCTCTCTCTCTCTCTCTCTCTCTCTCTCTCTCTCTCTCTCCTACTATATATATATATATATATATATATATATATATATATATATATATATATATATATATATATATATATATATATTCATATATATATATATATATATATATATATATATATATATATATATATATATATATATACATATATATATGCATATATTTATATATATATATATATATATATATATATATATATATATATATATATATATATACATATATATACATATATGCCCTAATTCTTGTATGAAGGTATGTGTTGTAATTCAATATAAATGAACTCTATAATCATGAGAATTCCACAAAATCAAACTATTCAGCATGTTGTTGTAGCAAGATTGCATTTTGATAGCTAGGGGTAGTTAGTTGCCTTTGAGCGCTTGAGTAGACGAGGCTCTCACTTGAAAGAGTGTTAGCTGTGTATAGTGTACTTACGAATCTTTTGTAATAAAGGGAAAAAAACCCATATTCCGATATCTCATTATCCGTCAACATGGGTCATATTGGTGTCATGTGTAAAAATACGTCTGTTTGTGTTTGCTGTGAGTTAAGTTGTTCTTTGGCCCAATAAAATAAAAGTTCAAGATGCCTAGATACACAATGACTATATGTAAAAATACGTCTGTTTGTGTATGCTTTTAGTTAAGTTGTTCTTTGAGCCGGTAAAATAAAAGTTCAAGATGCCTAGATAT
>NC_090733.1:45681732-45686732 GCF_036898095.1 Palaemon carinicauda
TCTCACACCCAACTTTTTTTTTTTCGCCAACCTTTCAAGAAGAAATGTCAGGATCTAAAAGCTGCTATCACATACTTTTATTTCCTACAATTCTAGACTATTCTGCATTGTTATCTATATAACATGTTTGGATATTTACCTTGCAAGCGAAAATATTATACTAATGATTAAATTAGGATTTTTTTTTATCTTTTTTATTCAAGATGAACGGATATTGTATTAAACATTTCGTATTTCTCATTCGGCTAGATATGACATGCAAGTTAAATTACTCGAATATTTCCGCTATCATTGAATTTATTTCGGTGATTCGATGTCATTATGAAAAAAAAAAAAAAAAAAAGACTGCTGTCAACAAAACCTTGTAATTTTGTAATTCATAATCATTGCTGACCTTTTCATTTATTTTATCTGGAAACTGAATTATTACTCGGTTATTTTCATATGTTTTTGATTTTTAAAATCATGTTTGGAATTACTCATGTCTCAGATTTATTGCATGTAACTTAGTCCTCATTGGGTCGTTAATAGTATTTTGTCTAACATAATGCATGACTAGTTTATTTCATCAGAAAACATATCTGCATTGCGCAAAATGCATACATATGACATGAAAACGTTATTTGAAAAGTTACATTTTGAGGAATTGAACATTGCTCCTTAATAATAACAATAATAATAATAATAATAATAATAATAATAATAATCATCATCATTATCATCATCATCATCATCATTTAGGTTGCATGGTTGGATGAGGAGGTAAAATGAAAATACACTTTCTCGAAAGACCGGCTAGTAACTTGAACAATAGGGAAAAATGCCACCATTAAATTTTTAGTTAACATTTAGTTATATTCTTTTATTAGTAAGGTCATTTATCACACATCTTTCTCTGGTGCTCCACATCTGTGATCTCAGAAGTTTTCTCCCCTTGAATGGTAATTTTTTAGTTACCTAAATTAACAAATCACATATGGAAATGTAATGTTCTCTTAACGTTCACCTGTTTAAGTTTGTGTTCCAATTGGATGTAAAGATGAATATGAATATGCTTTAAAATTTCCAAGGGGCTGTATTAGTAGTCTATCGTCTGTGGTTGACTTAATTAAAAAATCACCCCTTTTCAGCAATATTATTACGGGATAGAATATGGTATATTAAATATTCCAAGTGAAATGGCTCACAAAAATGTTGTTTTAGGTAACCTCTCAAACATTACCGAATAAAATTATGATTTCGGTTTGTATCCCGTTTATATATGAACGTGTTGCTTATAGGGCAAGTGAAACGAGAGATGCAAAGTTTCTGTCATGACCTTTTCCTCTTCTATCATATTCTGATGTATCCGTACTGTTGATTGTTTGTTTCTACTGAGAAACACTGGGAAGTTTCTCTTTCATAATTTACTCTGTAATTTAATTTACTAATAGAACAGGATTCGTATTTCATAAATGAACTATAAGTTTAATACAAGACCTACTATCTGTAAATCTTGGTTTAGAATCAAGTCGATGACTCAACTTCAATGTTTACCTATTGGCAATAGCATGAAGCATTGGATAATATAAAGAATGAATGAGAGGAGGGTAGTGGATTGTTTTCCTCGCGGCCTATACAGTACCATTATTTATGGTGGCTTAACGAGGTATTACTTTCGGCGTAGGTTCAACTTCTACTTAATTTCCTTACAATGAACACTCATTGCTTGATGAAACTACAATCATACATACAAACATACTCATGCAATCAATTTCTATTAGCTCTCTTCATATTAGGTATATCATGTCAAAGAAGAAGGCTCATTAACTAATGTGAGAAGTAGATCTTGCTCTAGAAATACTCGTGTTACATCAGAGCCAAAATACGCTCATTCTATCCGTGATTCAAGTACTATGATTTCATCACGAAAATATTTTTATTTACTTTAATATCTGTTAAGAAAAATTTAATGTGTGAAAACATAGACTCTGAGAAATAAGTATCATGGATGAATGAGAAACAATCTGAAATAGCCTTAATATTTTTTTCCAATGAAGCTGATGATAGAAGGATTTCATAAAAAAAAAAAAAAAAAAAAAAATATTCATGAGTCCGCAATTTTTCTTGACTTCACACTCGTATCTTTTTGCAAGATGTGTTAAGATGAGGCTGCTTGTAGCGCCTGAGCGCCGCCCATATAAGTGACGTCATTGTCCACGTCATGAGCTATCTCTATTTCCTTCTGCCGTGAATCAGTTGCAATGAAGATATGAAACCATGCTGACTATCATTTCCTTTTCCTGCCTAGCTTAAGATCTAACATGGCGCAGTGAATGAAAAGAAAAAGAGGACCTACAGTAATAACCGTCGCACAGCATGGCCCCACCGCCGACACGACCCTCGTTTGCATCCCCTACGGGTAGCATTGCAAGGACAGGAACCTCTGGAACTGGAATCAGGATATCACCGACTTCCATGCTGCAGGCTCACCACGTGTTACAAACCCAGCAACAAGCCATCAAAAATCTTCAGGCTGAGATAGCAGCGTTGTCACTCCAGGTTACCAATGTCCCCAACCAAGGAATCCTTCGTCAGCAGCTCCGGAAAAGTGCTAGGCTGAGGTGTCCCCTGCAGCCTTCAGGTCTTGGAAACGGTCAATGGAGTGTTGGGTGCAACTATGCAAGTTGAAGCCTAACAAGGCAGTTGATCACATAAAGCTGCATTTTGTTCCAATATTGCAACCGTGCCCTCAATTCTAGGTATACTGACGCCAAGTGGATTGCCTTGTCTACTGAAGGGGCATTCAGTGTGGTTAAGCAAATGGTAGCGAAAGTTTCTAGCCAACCGGTGCAGTGGCTAGAGTTTTTTGATTTGGCCCAAGAGCCTAGTGAGTCCTTCAATTATTACTTTATTAAGTGTGCGCAAAAGGTTACGGACTGTGCATTCACATGTCCTAATTGCAATCATGATTTATCTGAATATATGATTTTGCTTAAGCTTATGGTGGGCCTAAGTGATAAAGTGCTCAAAAGGCAAGTGTTTTAGTCAGGTAATAATATTCGTGATATCAAATCCCTCAGAGTCATGTGCAGTGCATTCAAGGCCGCCCGTTATGACGCCCTTCATAATATGGCATGGCTTAGCAGCTCGCTAAGAGCAGCTGCTGTCGGTGGGTTCGAGGAGGAATACGGGGTGGAGGTGGCAGCCGCCCTTACTAATTGTGACAGGAGCATCTCTGTAAAAGTACAAACATGTCCTTGTGATAATTGTGGTACTCGGCATATCGCTGGGTATTCCTCATGTCCCGCAAAAAAATGACATGGTATGGGTGCGGTAAAACCGGTCACCTGAAGAAGTGTTGCAGAGGGCGGAGCACCAGGAATAACGGTAGTGATCTGGCAGCGGAGTCTGATATATTAGTGCAGTGATCGTGGTTGTTGTAGCGACAGAGGCAAGGTCGCGGAATGGGCCTTCTCGCAACCCACTATTGATGTCGATTTATGGTTGGCCAACCTGGGAGAGTGGTCCCGTGTCTGACTGGTGCCAGACTCTGGTGCCCAGGTTTGTATTGCAGGACCCGCTAATCTTGCAACATTGAACATAAACCCAGCTAATCTGAGGTTAAAGGGAGGATTGCAAGAATTTGCCAACCTGCATCTGAAGTGTTTAGGGTCGACCTCTTGTACCATAGAATACAAGGGAGGCACACAACCTAGGAAGTATACTTTGTAAATTCTTCCATTACTTTTTATTTATCCCTGGATGCTTGAAAGAAACTTGGTCTTGTGCCAGAAACAATTCCTGACCATGCCCCCTTTACGGACTCTGCCCCCACAGCAGCAATTGCAACACATACATTAGCTGAAGCAACCGATCAACCTGCAAGATCATCGGCCATTCCATTTCCCCATAGTGAGGAGAATATTACTAGATTATAAAACTGGTTAGTAGCCCATTTTTTCAGTACAACTTTCAACACCGAGAGAGAACCCCTCCCGGTATGGATGGACAACCCCACCATATCTACTTATTACCTAACGCAGTTCCTTACGTCTGCCACACACCTGCGTCAGGACCCAAGCACTGAGAAAAGGAGTTGAAAGCCCAGTTGGAGGAGGACGTCAAGAGAGGGGTCTTACAAAGAGAAGGGAAATGGTTGAATGATTGTCCTGTAGAATTTAAGCCTTTTTTGTACCGTCGATATGTAGACGATACATTTCTACTTTTCAAAAATTTAGATCACATAAGCCAGTTTTTTGGACTATTTAAATACAAAACATCGTAACATAAGATTTACGAAAGAAAATGAACAGGATGATACTTTGCCTTTTCTTGATGTCTTGGTCTCTCGGAAACATAATACCTTTGAGACCTCAGTATTTCGAAAAAACACTTTTACAGGACTAAGCACTCATTTTTTAAGCTCAGAAACAAAAATCTACAAAATTAATTCGATAAAAACACTGTTATGTAGATATTATCATGTATGTTCAACTTATCTGGGGTTTCATGAGGAAGAAAATTTTCTAAAATCATTATTTTTATTACCAATGGGTTCCCTCTGAACCTCTTATAATCAAGTCAAGAAGTGTTTAGATAAAATTTATAGTCAAAATTTAACAATTCAAACAGTCAGTAAGAAAAAGTTATTTGTTTCCTTTTTGTACTATGGTTATGTTTCGGAGAGACTAAGAACAGAGGTTATGAGTGTTGTGGGGAAATGTTATCCCCACATAGATTTAAAACTAATTTTTACTAACAAGTTCTCAGTTGGCTCACTGTTTAAGTATAAGGCGAGAGTGCCTACTCCCTTGTGTTCCGGTGTTATATACACTATTCAATGTGCACTCTGTAATGAGTGCTACACTGGAAGCACATCTAGACAGCTTCAGTGTAGGATTTCGGAGCACATGGGGAGATCGGTACGAACCAATATACCGTTAAGTAAGAAACCCATTTCAGCTATTTATGACCACGCATTTAAATCTGGTCATGCCATTTCTAAGGAAAATTTCAAA
>NC_090733.1:45689232-45707280 GCF_036898095.1 Palaemon carinicauda
CTATAAGGACATGAATCGTAGTATGACCATGAAACAATAGCCAACAGATTTTGTAATTTCAAGAACAATCCCTTTGCAGAATATTGGGAGTTAAATGACAGGACAGGATTAGAAATGAAAGTATAAGAGAAATTATTTGAATGACATATGTTGATGAAATCATGGTGAGGGATAGAAGGAGATGGTTTGTACATGCTCTTCGCACTCCCCAAGAGAGATTAGCTGACCAAACATTAAACTAGGCTAGATCCAGAAGACACTAGAAGAGTTGGAAGACCCCGGCATACATATGTGAGGACTATGCAGCGTGAAGTAGATGATGAGTGGAGATGTGTTTATTTAAAAGCCAAGATAGAGACCGCTGGCGATATCTAACCGAGTCCTTTTGCGTCAATAGGAGTACGGGATGATGATGATGATGATGATGATGATATATATCTATCTATCTATCTATCTATCTATCTATATATATATATATATATATATATATATATATATATATATATATATATATAATATACATACATACATACATACACACACACACACACACACATATATATATATATATATATATATATATATATATATATATATATATATATATATATATATGTATGTATATATATATATATATATATATATATATATATATATATATATATATATATATATGTATGTATATATATACATATGTATATATATATATATATATATATATATATATATATATATATATATATATATATATATATATATATATATCCTTTATGATTAGCAACCGCTTTATTGAATTAAATAGGTTTTCATTAACTTGATTGTTTGACGTTGTTCGTTTACCTAAGCTTTTGGTTTTAATTAAAATATTTGCTCTATCTTTAGTAATGTACTATTAAGTATACAATTATAATATCTGACTCTACAGCGCAAAGAATAAATAGATAAATTCTTTCAGTTACTCACGTGTCAATTTCGAATAATACCACGCATAGATATCTTTGTTTACTAGGAGGTATTATAAAACCACATGGTAATCGTGAAAGTGATCCTTATTTTACTTGAGAATTTGGCATTCTCATCGGTGTTCTTAGTGCGACGCAGTGTTTGCATGAGATCCTACTTGCGCTAATATGGTATAGCCTACTATGGTACGTGGATATAACAAAAAAAAAAAAAATGGTTACTATTAAACAGAAAAACTTTTTTAGTTAGATGATATACAGTACTGCCCATGCAGCCAACCATAACTATTAACCAATGTTTGTATGTGTGTGTGCGTGTGTTTCTGTGTGTATGAGTGCAGATAAACCAACCGAGGTAAGGCTGAATAAATTTAGATATATAAAAGCATAGCATACATGAAGACGAACTTACATACAAACATTGGTAAATAGTTATGGTTGGCTGCATGGGCAGTACTGTATTTCATCTAACTAAAAAAGTTTTTCAGTGTAATAATAACCATTTTTTGTTATATCCACGTACCATAGTATACCATATTAGCGCAAGGAGGATCTCATGCAAACACTGTGTCGCTCTAAGGACACCGATGAAATGCCAAATTCTCAAGGAAAATAAGGATCACTTTCACGATTACCATGTGGTTTTATAATACCTCTGAGTAAACAAAAATATCACTCTTATGCGTGGTATTATTCGAAATTGACACGTGAGTAACTGAAAGAATTTATCTATCTATTTTTTGCGCTGTAGAATCAGATATCATAATTGTATACTTAATGTGTCGAATGTTCGACTCAACAGAATCAGTTTTGCTGTTAGTAGTCGTCTGATGACGTCACATGAAAGGTCTCCCTTATTTTATTTCTTGTTCTTTGATTTCCAATATATTTAATATTTGAAATATAGATTTATTTCATTATTGGAGTTTGTTATTATTGTAACAATATAAGGATGTTCTTATTTCATTAAAATTATCAAGTTTTATTTGAAAACATGTTCTTTTGTTGGAAGTTGTGTTCGGACTTCGGAGTTCTGATTCGACTTCAACATTAATTGTATAGAGAATAACTGGTTATTGAAGATATTGATAATCCAGTTATTGTATCATTATATTGTTATTAATTATCTTTTTCCATCTAGAAATGCCCCCCCCCCCCCCCTGTTAACTACCTTACGTCCAAGTATTTATTTCAAAATTGTATTAAACATACGAACATTGGCTTAAGGGTTAAGGTATGGCAGAAAATACGAACATTGGCTTAAGGGTTAAGGTATGGGAGAAATCCCGACAAATTTGTCGTCTTATTACAAACGTGCCCGAGAGAACATCTCGACATATTTGGCACCTGTTGTCGCCGGGTTTTTAGCAGTGAATACATTCCGAGTTTATAATATTATCGTTGGGGGATAGATGAGTATATGTGGGGGGCCTGTTTGATATAGTCATCTATTCCAGTTGATAGTAAGCATAGTGTCCTCATCTGAGGATAGTTACATACCTCTAGTTGTGATGGCTTACATGCTCTAGAGGCCATTTATTTATTTCACAGTAGTGTGATTTAGGCTATATGGTACGGTATTGTTGCCGAGCATTCAATAACATGTATGATCGTTTGATCTTGTGTTAGGTTAAACTAACCCACATTCTATGTCTTAGTAATGCATAGTTCATGTTAGTAGTCTAATAGGTTAGGCCTAGGAGTGTGGTTGTTAGACTAATACCCGTGCGACTATTATCGGCCCTAATGGGGGCCACGGTAGGTTACCATCAATATTTTCATTTGCTGACCCATTGCAGTTCTTATATAAGACTAATATGTGAATTAAGTGTATATTTATAGTATCATGCTAATCAACCTTTCATTTTCAAAGTAACCTACAATTAATTCTCCATTTCATTACACTGTTATGTATTGCTTTGATTTTCCCTTTGAGGACTGTAATGGGTGGGATTTCTTTCTATTTTGTCAATATGTAATATATGCCAAATTTATATAAGTTTGATTTGCATGATGCTTTGTGGTATGTTTTGTTGTTTCAGGAACGATTACTTAACTGGGTTTTTTCCTGAAGGATAATTGCGGATTTATTTACTCCCATTATGACATGTGAAAATTATTCGATTGATCTTCTCAGCATTGTGAGGTATGTGAAAGAGACACTTGTTGATTTGCCTCACCCCCATTTACTAGTTGCCTAATGGAAATGTTATACTCCATCTTATCCGAGTAACATTAATTCTTTTTATTTTATTGTGTAGTTGAATTATCCAACTTTCCTCCACAGTAAGATTAAAAATGGTCCTTCGAACCGGATTATATAGTTGGTTCCTTAACGTTTTGTTGCAACCCTTTCTATTATTGGCAATCATCATGTCACTTTCACATACTTCAATATTATATATATATTTTCTTTGAATTTATGATTAACCTAACCTAATTCTGGTTAGATATTTATTATATGTTTATTGTGCAAAGGTTGCTATAGATATAACAATGGAGGCTGAATACAGGTCACTGACCAGTTTGCGTGGTCATATCACGCGAGGTCTAAATTATATGACTGATGCTCTAACCAGTGATGCAGGAGTTCGCTATTTGGAACTTCAAAGTGCTTCTTTAGAGAAAAGGTGGAACAGTTACGAATCTCGATGGGACATATTTGTTGATAAATATATTGATGAAAGTGGTCATGATGAGAGGGAGGCTAGACATATTGACCCCCAAGATAAATATCATGAGATTCAACTTAAGCTGTCATTGTATATGAAACAATTTTCCCCAATATCTCAGAGTAATCCACATGATAGTACTAATTCTATGATTAAGGTTAAGTTGCCTGAAATAAAATTGAAAGAGTTTTCAGGAGACCATCTAGATTGGACTAGATTTTGGAATCAATTTAGTACATCTATTCATTTAAAGAAGGACATAGATGTTACTAAATATGTATATCTAACCCAATGTATTAAGGGCAATGCTCAAAAGCTACTTGCAGGTTTTAAGGGTGAAGCTTCTGATTATGGTGATGTCATTAAGGCGCTAACTGAAATGTATGGGGATCCAAAAAAGATAAGGCGAACTTTACTTAGGTCTTTGATTAATTTAGGGAAGCCTAAATATGTTAGAAGTGAAATATTTGATTTTAAGGTTGATTTGGAGAACTTACTCATGCAAATAGGTCATGATTCTGAGATTGATGTGTCGTCAAATGAGATGATATTGAGGGAACTTATTGTGTTAAAACTACCAAAAGAGGTAGAAGATTTTATGTTTGGTCTTTATAAAACCATGTACTTTAGTGTAAGTCAGATAAAAGAAGGTTTTCAACACTTATTAGATTTTATGGAACATGAAAATAAAGGGATTGCTAATAAGGGAACACCAGAAGTCAATAAAATTCGTTTCCAGTCACCAGCAAAATCTTCATCTCCATTTAAGGGTTCAAGTACTGTAGGTACTTACACTACACTTAGTAATTATTCTTGCATATATTGTAAGGGAAAAAACAGACCCTTTGACTGTACGATTTATAGCTTTCTAAATGCTAGGAGGGAAAGGTTGAAGGTATTGAATCGTTGTATTAAATGTACTAAGGTACATCAGTCAACTGAGTGTGCCACCATTCTTAATATGTGTCCTCATTGTAGAAAAGGAAAACATCATTCGTTCCTTTGTATTAGTTCTCCAGATTCAGTTGGTACTCCAAATATTGGTAAGTCCACAGTAACTAGTAAGGATATTAACAGTGATAAATTGAATGGTGACACTGTAACAACGAATCAAGTGATGTCTATAATTCATAAACAGTCTTCTCATCAAAACTATAGTGTAGCTCTTCCTACTGCAATGGTAACTGTTAGATCAGAAGATGGTCAGTTAATCTCGGTCAGGTGCCTCTTTGAAAGTGGAAGTCAACGTTCCTTCATACAAAAAGATTTGGCCAATAAGTTAAGCCTCAGAACAGTTGCTACTGTAAATATGATTTTGAATAGTTTTGATGGTATGGGTGATTCCAAGGATTATGAGATTGTTAACCCTGTAGTTTCTTTGGGAAATAGGAAAAAGAGAGTAACATTGATTGTTGTGAAGGGTATGCCTGAACCGATAATAACTCCTGGCCTTTGTGAAACGATGAGAGATCTTGATAAGATAGGTTATCATCTTGCAGATAGAGATATAAAATCAGATAGGATTGACAATATAAAAATACTTATAGGTGCAGATTTCCTGGGAAATTACTTATCAGGTATAAGACAAGTGAATAATGTTGATTTACTTGAATCTCCAGGTGGCTATTTAATTTATGGCCTCATTCCACATAGAGGTACGGATCATATTCATTGTAATAGTGCCCTTGTTGCTAAAGTGAGTGTCGAGTTAGGAGAAAGTGCTCCATTGTTGGTTGATCCTCGCACAATAAGCTCTGTCGTGGTGGATGATACTCTTTCTGTGCATAAATTGTGGGATCTTGATGTAGTTGGAATTATTCCTTCACAAGTTTCGCCAAGTGATGTAGAAACTATTTCCAAATATGAAACTACTGTTTTGCATAGAAATGGAAGATACTGGGTGGAATTACCATTCAAGCATAATCATCCTTTTCTCCCAACTAATTATAATGTAGCATTAGGTCAAATGTATAATCAACTAAAAAGGTTCCAACATCAACCAGATCATTTGAAATGTTATGATAACATAATCAAGGAACAATTAAAGTTGGGTTTTATTGAGGAGGTTGAAAATCCTGTAATAAGTCCCAACACCCACTATCTTCCACATCATGCAGTCAGAAAGAACTCCTCCACTACACCCGTTAGAGTGGTGTATAATTGTAGTGCAAAGCCGAGTAAATCCTCTGCATCATTGAATGATTGTCTCATGACCGGTCCGTCATTAACGGAAAAATTATTTGATTTGTTAGTCAGGTTTAGAATGAATAAATTTGCCTGCATAGCAGATATTGAGAAGGCCTTTCTGCAGATTGGATTGCAACAGCATCACAGAGATTTTACTAGATTTTTGTGGTTAGAAGATCCATTTGACGAAAATAGTAGAGTAAAAACATATAGGTTTAGATCGGTTCTCTTTGGTGCTACTTGCAGCCCTTTTTTATTGCAGATGACCTTACAGTATCATTTTCAAAGATCACATTCACCCTATTCAGGTGTTCTATTATCTAGTTTTTATGTGGATAATTTTCAGCACAATGCTGATAATGAACAGCAGTTGGTGGAATTATATGATGTGGCCAATGTTGAAATGAGTAAGGCTGGAATGAATCTGAGACAATGGAACAGTAAATCAAAATTACTTAAGGATCATATAAGCCAGAGTACAGAGGAGTCATTGGAATTTCCACTTGAGGACAAAATATTGGGTTTAAATTGGGAACTTTCAAGTGATTCATTATTTGTAAATCTGTGTAAATTTGAAACATTACAGTATGTTACGAAGAGACAATTACTGTCTCTTGTATCTTCTTGTTTTGACCCTTTGGGTATGTGTGTGCCTATTTTGATTAAAGGGAAGATATTAATTCAAGAAGCATGGAAAGAAAATATTGGTTGGGATGTAAAATTACCACCCTCATTTCTTGACAGATGGAATACTTTGGCTTGTGAATTATCAGAGCTCCCAACCTTCAAATTTCCTAGATGTATCTGTTGGATGGGAGACTCTTATAGACTTCATGTTTTTGTAGATGCCAGTACTACTGCCTATGGTGCAGTTTGTTATCTCAGTAATAACAATCAATCTAATTTTGTAGCTAGCAAGGCCAGAGTAACCCCACTGAAAACTCGTTCTATACCTCAGTTAGAAATAACGGCATTACAGCTAGGTACTCAATTTGCATGCTGTATCAGAGACCTTTTTCATCATTTCTTTATTGAAGAAGTCATAATTTGGTCAGACTCGGAAGTTGCTCTCCAGTGGCTTAAAAATAATAAATGTAAAATTACCTACGTTCTAAATAGAGTAGCTTAAATAAAGGAAATAGGATCCTCTTTCAAGTTTTTAAATGTATCCACCAAAGAGAACCCTGCAGATCTCCTAAAAAGGGGTATTAGTATTGCTCAGTTTCGTAAGTCTCGTCTATGGACCCATGGACCTTCATGGTTATCCTGTCCTGAAAAATGGCCTGAACAGAGATTTTTAGTAATGATTTGTGAAATTGTTTCAGAGATTGTTCCTGAAGTGCCTATTCCAGAACCTATTTTTGATTATAGTAACTACTCATCGCTTAGGAAGTTGTTGAATGTTACTAGAATTGTTTATAATTTCATTATGTGCGTTAAATCTGGTATTAGATTAGTCGATCCTCTTGTGTATTGGATCAGATATGTTCAAGATACACATTATCCCAGAATTTGTGCCTTCCTTAGGAAGGAATTGAACGGTCTTGAGCAGGATAAACTGCAATTTATTAAAGATATAGGTCTTTACTATGATGAGTCTACTGGTCTTATTCATAGTCGTGGTAGACTACACCATTCTAATTTAGACCAGAGTACCAAATTTCCTGTCTTAATACCTTCCAAGAGTCATTTAACTAATCTCTTAATTGATTTTGCTCATGAAAAATGTCTGCATGGTGGAGTTAAAGAAACTTTGTCCTATCTTCGCAGGCAATATTGGATACCAAAGGTGATATCAACCATTAAGAAGCTCTTAAGACATTGTGTAAATTGTAAGAGAATTGAAGGTAGGAGATTTGATTACCCTGGTCCTCCTCCACTTCCAGCTGTAAGAGTTCAATTTACACGGCCATTTTTTCATACTGGTATTGATTTTTCAGGTCCCATTACCATAACCAAAACTGAAGATGGTAAACCCCATAAATATTATATAGTACTTTTTACATGTACTGCATCAAGACTAGTTCATTTAGAGTTAGCATGTAACATGAGTGCATTAACGTTCATTAGTATTTTTAGACGATTTTGTGCTATCTATTCTGCCCCTGTCACTGTGATTTCTGACAATGGTAGTAATTTCTTGGCCAGTGCCAAATTTTTTGATCAATTGTTGATGCAGAGAGATGTAAAGGAATATATGGCTGTTAATAATATACAATGGAGGTTCATTGCACCCCGTGCTCCTTGGCAGGGGGGATTCTATGAACGCCTCATTGGACTAACCAAGTCCTGTCTAAAAAAG
Source organism: Palaemon carinicauda (assembly GCF_036898095.1). Classification (NCBI taxonomy): domain Eukaryota; kingdom Metazoa; phylum Arthropoda; class Malacostraca; order Decapoda; family Palaemonidae; genus Palaemon; species Palaemon carinicauda. Next base: position 45,697,356 of record NC_090733.1, read on the forward strand.
GTGCTGTTCAAGAAAAGAGTTAATGCAGATGAATTAGAAACTGTGTTGAAGGAAATTCAGTGTAAATTGAATAATCGTCCCTTAACTTACATAGATGCAGAAACTCCCATCGAACCTCTTGCCCCAATTCATTTATGGTGTGGTAGGATCATAAATCCTATGCTATCAGTAGAGCTAGATAGTCAAGAATTCCAAACTTTTTGGATCATAGTGAATTCAATAAACGTTACAGCCAAGTGTCTGTTATTCTTAACCACTTTGAAAATATGTGGAGAAATGAATACCTAACTGCATTACGTGAGAAACATTACGGTGGTTCATAAGCATGTCAGGATAAAGCTCCACTTGTAGGGGACGTAGTTATTGTTGAACGGCCAGGTCCGCAACATGAGTGGCCTTTAGGTCGTATTGTTAAATTGTATCCAGATAAAGAAAACATCATAAGAGTAGTGGATGTTCTGTACAATGGATCTATAAGTAAGCGTACCATAGACAAATTGGTTCCTTTGGAAATCCACTCGCCACTTATAAACTCCACAATAGTGCAGGGTGAAGAATCACAACCTAACGTTAGTGGTGAAACCAAACAGATTCATGGAGATAGTGTGAGTGAAGTGCGTCCTTTAAGGAAAGCAGATTTAAAAGCTGCCAAGCCCCGTCAATATCTTATTAATAATTTTCAAATTTATAGGTTTGAATTTATTTGCTTGTTGGGAGTGTGTCGAATGTTCGACTCAACAGAATCAGTTCTGCTGTTAGTAGTCGTCTGATGACGTCACATGAAAGGTCTCCCTTATTTTATTTCTTGTTCTTTGATTTCCAATATATTTAATATTTGAAATATAGATTTATTTCATTATTAGAGTTTGTTATTATTGTAACAATATAAGGATGTTCTTATTTCATTAAAATTATCAAGTTTTCCTTGAAAACATGTTCTTTTGTTGGAAGTTGTGTTCGGACTTCGGAGTTCTGATTCGACTTCAACATTAATTGTATAGAGAATAACTGGTTATTGCAGATATTGATAATCCAGTTATTGTATCATTATATTGTTATTAATTATCTTTTTCCATCTAGAAATGTCCCCCCCCCCCCCTGTTAACTACCTTACGTCCAAGTATTTATTTCATAATTGTATTAAACATACGAACATTGGCTTAAGGGTTAAGGTATGGCAGAAAATACGAACATTGGCTTAAGGGTTAAGGTATGGGAGAAATCCCGACCAATTTGTCGTCTTATTACAAACGTGCCCGAGAGAACATCTCGACATATTTGGCACCTGTTGTCGCCGGGTTTTTAGCAGTGAATACACTCCGAGTTTATTATATTGTTGTTAGGGGATAGATGAGTATATGTGGGGGGCCTGTTTGATATAGTCATCTATTCCAGTTGATAGTAAGCATAGTGTCCTCATCTGAGGATAGTTACATACCTCTAGTTGTGATGGCTTACAATGCTCTAGAGGCCATTTATTTATTTCACATTAGTGTGATTTAGGCTATATGGTACGGTATTGTTGCCGAGCATTCAATAACATGTATGATCGTTTGATCTTGTGTTAGGTTAAACTAACCCACATTCTATGTCTTAGTAATGCATAGTTCATGTTAGTAGTCTAATAGGTTAGGCCTAGGAGTGTGGTTGTTAGACTAATACCCGTGCGACTATTATCGGCCCTAATGGGGGCCACGGTAGGTTACCATCAATATTTTCATTTGCTGACCCATTGCAGTTCTTATATAAGACTAATATGTGAATTAAGTATATATTTATAGTATCATGCTAATCAACCTTTCATTTTCAAAGTAACCTACAATTAATTCTCCATTTCATTACACTGTTATGTATTGCTTTGATTTTCCCTTTGAGGACTGTAATGGGTGGGATTTCTTTCTATTTTGTCAATATTTAATATATGCCAAATATATATAAGTTTGATTTGCATGATGCTTTGTGGTATGTTTTGTTGTTTCAGGAACGATTACTTAACTGGGTTTTTTCCTGAAGGATAATTGCGGATATATTTACTCCCATTATGACATGTGAAAATTATTCGATTGATCTTCTCAGCATTGTGAGGTATGTGAAAGAGACACTTGTTGATTTGCCTCACCCCCATTTACTAGTTGCCTAATGGAAATGTTATACTCCATCTTATCCGAGTAACATTAATTCTTTTTATTTTATTGTGTAGTTGAATTATCCAACTTTCCTCCACACTTAATAGTACATTACTAAAGATAGAGCAAATATTTTCATTAAAACCAAAAGCTTAGGTAAACGAACAATGTCAAACAATCAAGTTAATGAAAACCTGTTTAATTTAACAAAGTGGTTGTCAATCATAAAGGAATACTGTAGTTTCCAGAAAGTAACAAAAGTAATTTCTTCTTCTTCTTCTTCTTCCCTTTTACAGCATTATAATCATATTTACATAGGGTCGCTGTTGAGTCATCCCCAGCTGAGTGTGTCACATATATATTCATCTACATTCTTTTCCGCTTATCCTTCCTGATGTCGTCTTTCCGCCTAATCTTTGGTGTTCCAATACGTCGGAATCCCTCAACAACGAACCGTCGCTGTGGTAACATCTAGCTGAACACCTTTGACCCTACCTCTTGTCTAGTCAATATCTTTTTTCATCCAAAACTGAATTGCGATTGATGGCTTCTAAGGATACTATAGGAGAGGCACATTTATATGTATCATCTAGTAGAAAAAGTAGTGAAAAACCTGAGGCCCCATTCAAAATTGGAAAGAAAAGTAACAGGGGAAAAAAACTGCAAATGTCCCAAATTGAGGTGTCTAATAACAGCTCAAGTGGTAATGTAAATGGAGCTCCATTAAACAGCAGAAGACTACGAGTAAGTTCTGGTTCATTTATGGTTGAAAATTTTTGATCAGGTCTAGTTATGAATGGGAAAAAAAAAGTAATGCTGTCTCCGGTCAAAGAAAGTAGCTGTACTTTCCCTGTATGCTGGATATGAAATATCATATTAAAATGTAGTGGACGGTAAGGCTTTTTAAGAAATGTCTAAGTTATGAAGTTTTATTTGGTTAGGGAAAATATAGGCCATATATAGCTGTGAAAGGCGATAAAGCAGTTGAGTATCTAACTATCATTGGTTTTGAAGCTATTATTTTAGTAAAACCAAAGGATAATGTCAAGCATACGAAAATTATTGTGTTTGAATTTCCAGTCTGTTTGGACCCAGATGATTTGCTTGCTGATAGGAGAGTTGTTTGGGCTAAGCAAGTGAAATTAAAGAGAAGGATCAAACTATCACTAAGCCACAGGTATTACGAAGTTTAATACCTGGAGGTGCCTTATTCCCAGATTGGTGAAGCAGACCATCATGTAGGGCAAAATGCGTTGTCACCTGTGGCGTGACCTACTAAAGCATGGTAGCACACGATGTTTAATAAAGTGATGTCACAGGTAGCTCAGTTAAACTAGAATAATAATTTAGAAAAGACACAAGCTCTCATTTGTATTTTTTTTTTTTTTTTTTTTTTTTTTTTTTTGCTTAAAGGATGCCTTGTTTATGTTCTGCATATGGATACACTCAAAGACTCAGCAAAACCTTGAATCCATTGGTTACATTTCATCGTTATGTATTCTGTAGAGCCTGTAGGCTATAACTTTTTCACATTTTTTTAAACCATGAAAATTCTAAATTCCCATGCCATAGTTGAGTGTTTTTATTATATCTTCGTTCCTGGAATGACTCTGTACTTGTTTATTTTCAGTATGCTGTATTAATGAAATATTTTCTAAATATATCTGTTAATAGAGAATTTTAATTTCCTTACGATGAAAAGATGATAAAGTCGGAACTTTAAAGGTAAGGCTATGCTGGTCACGTGACAGGTAAAGGATTGGGTCCTTTCTGCCCTACACAGCAGGTGTGTCTGCTGTCAAAGTGGCTTCCCGGATTTGTATGGGGAAGGTGACCAGTGACATCTCCAGGTACTAAACCTGCTTGAGGTAAGAACATTAATAATGGGTGAAATTCCAGAATAATAAAAAAAAAAAATATATACTTTTTCCCTGCATTGAGTATAGGAGTTTGTCTATCTATAATGAAGGTGCTTTTGTATATGTTTCATGTGTAGTAAACGGGGTCATAAGGAATATAAATGCTAAATAGTTATATATGTTGATATTGCAGCAAGAACCATAATTCAAAGGAATGCCTGAAAAAGATGAAGGAAAATTTTAAAATTGTTCCAAATGCTGTAACTGTTGAGGTGAGCATAATGCTACCTCGTGGAAGTGTAAAAAGAGGTCAGTTATGGAAAACCATAGAAATGTGAACTCGATGTATTATTCATCAGTAAATGTGCAATTGAATAAAACGGTTACTCCCGATGTTAATGTATGGGAGCGTCAAGAAGAAGATACGTGCCGTCATAGTGCAGCTAGGATGAAACAAACAAAGGAAGACTTTCACAGGGATAGTAATATTGATAATGGTGATACCAATGCTCTTCTTGCAGAGATTGGGGAATTTAAAAAGGTAATTAAGAATTTACAGGATCAACTCACCCAAGTTTGCAATATTAATAGTTTGGCTGCTTCTGCAGTAGGTGGGAATGCTGATGCACAAAATGTTTCGTCTCTCAAGCGAATTGACGAAGGTAATTATTCAGGTAGTGTAATTTGTAAAATTATAATGTCTAATGTGAATTTAAATCAAAGTGAACAAAATAATGCCTTGCCAAAGTAAAGGAGGAGAAATTTTAATATGTCCATTAATAATTTTCTTTCTTGTGTTAGGTTAAACTAACCCACATTCTATGTCTTAGTAATGCATAGTTCATGTTAGTAGTCTAATAGGTTAGACCTAGGAGTGTGGTTGTTAGACTAATACCCGTGCGACTATTATCGGCCCTAATGGGGGCCACGGTAGGTTACCATCAATATTTTCATTTGCTGACCCATTGCAGTTCTTATATAAGACTAATATGCGAATTAGGTATATATTTATAGTATCATGCTAATCAACCTTTCATTTTCAAAGTAACCTACAATTAATTCTCCATTTCATTACACTGTTATGTATTGCTTTGATTTTCCCTTTGAGGACTGTAATGGGTGGGATTTCTTTCTATTTTGTCAATATTTAATATATGCCAAATATATATAAGTTTGATTTGCATGATGCTTTGTGGTATGTTTTGTTGTTTCAGGAACGATTACTTAACTGGGTTTTTTCCTGAAGGATAATTGCGGATATATTTACTCCCATTATGACATGTGAAAATTATTCGATTGATCTTCTCAGCATTGTGAGGTATGTGAAAGAGACACTTGTTGATTTGCCTCACCCCCATTTACTAGTTGCCTAATGGAAATGTTATACTCCATCTTATCCGAGTAACATTAATTCTTTTTATTTTATTGTGTAGTTGAATTATCCAACTTTCCTCCACACTTAATAGTACATTACTAAAGATAGAGCAAATATTTTCATTAAAACCAAAAGCTTAGGTAAACGAACAATGTCAAACAATCAAGTTAATGAAAACCTGTTTAATTTAACAAAGTGGTTGTCAATCATAAAGGAATACTGTAGTTTCCAGAAAGTAACAAAAGTAATTTCTTCTTCTTCTTCTTCTTCCCTTTTACAGCATTATAATCATATTTACATAGGGTCGCTGTTGAGTCATCCCCAGCTGAGTGTGTCACATATATATTCATCTACATTCTTTTCCGCTTATCCTTCCTGATGTCGTCTTTCCGCCTAATCTTTGGTGTTCCAATACGTCGGAATCCCTCAACAACGAACCGTCGCTGTGGTAACATCTAGCTGAACACCTTTGACCCTACCTCTTGTCTAGTCAATATCTTTTTTCATCCAAAACTGAATTGCGATTGATGGCTTCCAAGGATACTATAGGAGAGGCACATTTATATGTATCATCTAGTAGAAAAAGTAGTGAAAAACCTGAGGCCCCATTCAAAATTGGAAAGAAAAGTAACAGGGGAAAAAAACTGCAAATGTCCCAAATTGAGGTGTCTAATAACAGCTCAAGTGGTAATGTAAATGGAGCTCCATTAAACAGCAGAAGACTACGAGTAAGTTCTGGTTCATTTATGGTTGAAAATTTTTGATCAGGTCTAGTTATGAATGGGAAAAAAAAAGTAATGCTGTCTCCGGTCAAAGAAAGTAGCTGTACTTTCCCTGTATGCTGGATATGAAATATCATATTAAAATGTAGTGGACGGTAAGGCTTTTTAAGAAATGTCTAAGTTTTGAAGTTTTATTTGGTTAGGGAAAATATAGGCCATATATAGCTGTGAAAGGCGATAAAGCAGTTGAGTATCTAACTATCATTGGTTTTGAAGCTATTATTTTAGTAAAACCAAAGGATAATGTCAAGCATACGAAAATTATTGTGTTTGAATTTCCAGTCTGTTTGGACCCAGATGATTTGCTTGCTGATAGGAGAGTTGTTTGGGCTAAGCAAGTGAAATTAAAGAGAAGGATCAAACTATCACTAAGCCACAGGTATTACGAAGTTTAATACCTGGAGGTGCCTTATTCCCAGATTGGTGAAGCAGACCACCATGTAGGGCAAAATGCGTTGTCACCTGTGGCGTGACCTACTAAAGCATGGTAGCACACGATGTTTAATAAAGTGATGTCACAGGTAGCTCAGTTAAACTAGAATAATAATTTAGAAAAGACACAAGCTCTCATTTTTTTTTTTTTTTTTTTTTTTTTTTTTTTTTTTTTTTTGCTTAAAGGATGCCTTGTTTATGTTCTGCATATGGATACACTCAAAGACTCAGCAAAACCTTGAATCCATTGGTTACATTTCATCGTTATGTATTCTGTAGAGCCTGTAGGCTATAACTTTTTCACATTTTTTTAAACCATGAAAATTCTAAATTCCCATGCCATAGTTGAGTGTTTTTATTATATCTTCGTTCCTGGAATGATTCTACTTGTTTATTTTCAGTATGCTGTATTAATGAAATATTTTCTAAATTTACTGTTAATAGAGAATTTTAATTTCCTTACGATGAAAAGATGATAAAGTCAGAACTTTAAAGGTAAGGCTATGCTGGTCACGTGACAGGTAAAGGATTGGGTCCTTTCTGCCCTACACAGCAGGTGTGTCTGCTGTCAAAGTGGCTTCCCGGATTTGTATGGGGAAGGTGACCAGTGACATCTCCAGGTACTAAACCTGCTTGAGGTAAGAACATTAATAATGGGTGAAATTCCAGAATAATAAAAAAAAATATATACTTTTTCCCTGCATTGAGTATAGGAGTTTATCTATCTATAATGAAGGTGCTTTTGTATATGTTGCATGTGTAGTAAACGGGGTCATAAGGAATATAAATGCTAAATAGTTATATATGTTGATATTGCAGCAAGAACCATAATTCAAAGGAATGCCTGAAAAAGATGAAGGAAAATTTTAAAATTGTTTCAAATGCTGTAACTGTTGAGGTGAGCATAATGCTACCTCGTGGAAGTGTAAAAAGAGGTCAGTTATGGAAAACCATAGAAATGTGAACTCGATGTATTATTCATCAGTAAATGTGCAATTGAATAAAACGGTTACTCCCGATGTTAATGTATGGGAGCGTCAAGAAGAAGATACGTGCCGTCATAGTGCAGCTAGGATGAAACAAACAAAGGAAGACTTTCACAGGGATAGTAATATTGATAATGGTGATATCAATGCTCTTCTTGCAGAGATTGGGGAATTTAAAAAGGTAATTAAGAATTTACAGGATCAACTCACCCAAGTTTGCAATATTAATAGTTTGGCTGCTTCTGCAGTAGGTGGGAATGCTGATGCACAAAATGTTTCGTCTTTCAAGCGAATTGACGAAGGTAATAATTCAGGTAGTGTAATTTGTAAAATTATAATGTCTAATGTGAATTTAAATCAAAGTGAACAAAATAATGCCTTGCCAAAGTAAAGGAGGAGAAATTTTAATATGTCCATTAATAATTTTCTTTCCTTGTTAGATATAGAACTGCATTACATGCAACGGCCTAATGATGATGTAAAAATTAATGTAGTCCTACTTGCTGGGAAGTTTAGAGAAAAAAATAAGGTAAATGAAGGGCTTTGGTCGTAAATATTTATCGTTGAATGAGAATAGCCTACAAAAAAGGTTAAGTTATATCCATGCTTATGTATTTTTTCATGAGGTTGATGTGATAACGTTTTATGAGACTAGTGTTGATGGTATTGGTTTAAAAGTGACATGATATCAGAGTTTTGAATTGTAAGCTGATAATGTAAATAATACTAGAAGTCTGATTACATTTGTTGAAAATAGTATTTGTTCTGGTATATCTACTGCTACAATAATAAATGGTACTGCCTGTGTGTGTTTGTGTGTGTGTGTGTGAAGTTGCATTTGAGGGATAGTGTGATTTATGTAATTAACATGTATGTTCATGCAAATCAATTAGATCTTGACAATTAACCTATATATATTTTTGATGAATGTAGTTTATTGATGGGAGATTTGAATGCTTGACATCATAATTTGCGAAGCCAAGGTAGTCAAAATGGGAATGATTTTATATTAAATAACATCCTGAACAAGTTAGACAATGTACATGTCCTATGGAAAGGAGAACCCACACACGCAGATGGTGGCAGAATCGATTATGCCTTACTTTTTCATATGCCAGAGTACAGAGCTGATGTTTCAATTATTGGTGAAGTTCTGAGTGATCACTTTGTATTTAAAACTTCATTAGGTATAAAAAACAGCTCGGAAAAAAAATAGGGTAATTCTAGACAATAGCTCCACCACTAATCATTTTTTAATGATTTTTTTTTCTGGTGGATTACAGAGTGCTTTATATAAATCTGGTCTTTTTTTGAGAAGTAACAATATTTTTATTATATCTATTAACCCTTCCAATCTTGGGGGACCCCAGTGAGAAATCAGGGTTTTTGAATGGGGAATAAAATAAAGAATCCGTTTTACCATGCTGAAAATGGCACATGTAGAATTAGCAATAAACAATTCTACCAGCTAACCTAAACGAACAAACTAACCTAACCTAACCTAGTAGCCGTTTCCTTACGTAGTGGAGGGCGGGGGGGGGGGATGCCTGTCTCCCACATGGCGACACACCCTTTACTCAGCCATATTAAATATACGACAACCCTTAGAGCCGCTTTGTCCTTACTGAGGTTGGAGGGTAAAGGTGGGCTGCACCTTTCTGACTCAATACCCAATGCACAACAACCTCGCGAATGAGTGAGCAACAATCATCCATAGTTTTGTGAGAGATTCTTAATTAATTTTCAACAAATTTATTGCTAAATTTAACATCAATATAATTATATGCATGTAACAAACTAGATTATATATCTAAATGAGACTTTTCAATCAAAGTTGCCTTTAAAAAAATAATGAATAAAAACTGCAACTTTGTTTACCCTTCTTTCTTGTTTTTTCAATTATATCATGCCTTCTGTCACACCGTAATGCTCTTTTATTATTATCAAACCGGCACTTACAACCATAAGGGGGCAAATAGTGTCACTTTCGCTTTTAATAACACTGTGATCTTGGCAGTACATTATTATTCTTTCAATGTTACCACTATAATGCCATTTTTTTCTATATAAAATTTAAACAACTATTGAGATAAGAACTTGGGAGAAAATCCACAGACATTGATGTCAAAGTAGATGGTGATTGAGAAACCGCACCAGAAGTTGAAGGTTCACACGCCTCCATGGCTCTCAAACGACTGAATCATTAGCAGTGGATATGGTGTCGAAAGTGTCAAAAAGTGTTAGTTTCCTAGTAAAAACTCTCGCCTGAGTGGGTATTCAAGTCACGTAATTCTAGTTTTGTTGAAAAGCTAGTCCCAAGTAAAATTTGGATTATCATCATTGGTTAAAAACTATTAGGTTTGGG
>NC_090733.1:45712780-45751810 GCF_036898095.1 Palaemon carinicauda
GACTTTTCTCCTTATCAATGCATCGGATGTAGCTGAAAGTTGACATATGTATATTTTACAACCACACACAAATTTTGTCAGCATTATCAATAACCTAAACCCAATAGTTTTAATTTTTATAGAGTAAAAATGATCTAGCCGACGCCATGGCCAGTGATAACGAGCCAAGAGTCGAAAACATTCATTACGTAAGCAATGTAAACACCTTTTGACAAAATTTTGCCCCGCCCATCCACCAGACACCCATTCACCTTCTTCCATAGGCTCTGAAACCCATAATAGTCAAGAATGGCTAACAGGATTTGGAATTGCCCCCGTGGTTGCAAAACTGCATTTGTCTTACGACTTGCAACTTTGTACAGTCAAGAGAAAGCTCGTGGCCGTATTTACTATAGCTTGAATGGGTAATTATTCAGTTTCTAGTTTAAATCCAAGGTTTATGGTCTGATTTGTATTTAGCGTAACATGATTATAATACTTGTAATGTCAGTCAGGTTTTTTAACATTTCCATTAACTATTCACTATGCCACCAAGAGAGAGAGAAAGAGAGAGAGTGTATGTAAACAGTCTTCATATAACTATATTTGTTAAAATAAGATTTTTGTGCTAAAATCTCCATCAGACCAACGGATCATCCGATATCATTTTTTTTTTCTTCTTGGGCCGTACGACCGTGTTGGCTATGTTTTGGGCATGACAGCATTTTGTAAATAAATCATGAATAGTTTTAGGAGTTTTATTTGTATATCTAATGGGAAATTATAGAAGTAAAGTGAACATAATTCATTTATCCTTTAAAATAATTACTACATGTACCCAAACAAATAGTAGTAAAGATGATAATGCAATGAAGGAATGATACAATACTTTATCTTTAGCTTCAACATTGGCAATAACATACCCAGTTGTTATAATTTGTCAGCTTTATGAAATAACCTATTATCTAATGTTTAACTTAATTTCTGAGGAGGCCATAGCTTATTGCACAGTGAAAAAACATGACAAAGACTTTTTGAATGGCGGAACGATACATAAATGTGGGTGGGGTATCTGCGCTAGCGTAGTAATACTACCATAACAGTAGTGCCGCAACAGTACAGTAGTATACATGAATTAAACGTTTAGGCCAACTGCTGGGATCCTTGAGGATCATTTAGCACTTATTACAACTACTCGAGAAATTAGATTTTTTAGCCAGAATTTAAATTTCATAATCCAGCAATGCCCATGATAGCCTTCAGTGTTATCGTGAATTAAAACGAGGCCAACGTGGGTGGAGCCTAATGAAGTCATCATTCTGACGATAATTATTGGTGAAGGTTTAAAGCCAAAATACGGTACCGGTTTTTTTTTCAGTAAATAGGTAGGTAGATAGACAATAAATAAAAATTGCTTGACATTGGATATATCAGTTATCAAATCAAGCTTGTCTACTACGTTTTTGAAAATTACCAACTATTCCCTACACCTTGTTAATCTGATTGTGACCTATAAAGAAGACTGTAATTTCTTAGGAAACTTATTTTGGGAGTTAAACTAATAATCAAAGTGTTTTTGTATTTATTACCATATTTTGTTAGTTTGTTCATTATGACAATTCTCAGTGGAGAGGTTTCAGAGTTCATAGAGGTGTACTGCTTTGCTTTTATTTACACTTTTGTGTTATTGTTGGCAGAGGTATAGCCTTCGTTACGTATAACCAATCATCGAGCGAGAAAGAGAGAAGAAATGCCGTCATAAGTTACGTAACGAGTGCGTTCGAAACCTTTACTCTGAGTAAGTTGGCCCGTCTTCAAAAATCGTCACTTTTACTTAATAAAGTACCAAATTTAATCAACCTACGTAATGCAGAATATAGTCAAAATTTATGTGTAGATATAATGTGCATTCTGAATAAGCGTTATATTTATGAAATTCATAGGAAAAAAGTTATTGCGAAAAAACCGTGTTACAGAGGCCCTGAATCTCATAGTAGTTTATTTCATCAGAAAACATATTTGCATTGCGCAAAGAGCATACATATGACATGAAAACATGATTTGAAAAGTTACATTTTGAGGTATTGAACATTGCTCCTTAATAATAATAATAATAATAATAATAATAATAATGATAATAATCATCATCATCATCATCATCATCATCATCATCATTCAGGTTGCATGGTTTGATGAGGAGGTAAAATGAAAATACACTTTCTCGAAAGACCGGCTAGTAACTTGAAAAATAGGGAAAAATACCACCATTAAATTTTTAGTTAACATTTAGTTATATTCTTTTATTAGTAAGGTCATTTATTACACACCTTTCTATGCTGCTCCACATCTGGGATCTCAGAAGTTTTCTCCCCTTGAATGGTAATCTTTTAGTTACCTAAATTAACAAATCACATATGGAAATGTAATGTCCTGTTAACGTTCACCTGTTTAAGTTAGTGTTCCAATTGGATGTAAAGATGAATATGAATATGCTTTAAAATTTCAAGGAGCTGTATTAGTATTCTATCGTCTGTGGTTGACTTAATTAAAAAATCACCCATTTTCAACAATATTATTACGGGATATGATATGGTATATTAAATATTCTAAGTGAAATGGCTCACAAAAATGTTGTCTTAGGTAACCTCTCAAACATTACTGAATAAAATTATGATTTCGGTTTGTATCCCGTTTATATATGAACTTGTTGCTTATAGGGCAAGTGAAACGAGAGATGCAAAGTTTCTGTCATGACCTTTTCCTCTTCTGTTATATTATGATGTATCCGTACTGTTGATTGTTTGTTTCTACTGAGAAACACTGGGAAGTTTCTCATTCATAATTTACTTTGTAATTTAATCTACTAATAGAACAGGATTCGTATTTCATAAATGAATTATAGGTTTAATACAACAGTGAGGTCCAATATGTTCTGAGATATAAGTTTGTTGGATTTTTGGGGGGATTTTATAAACTATACATTTTTAGAAAGCTAACATTACGAAGAATGCAAAAACCAATGTTGCCAGAATTTTCGAGGTCATTTTGGGGGCCATTTTGGATTTCTAATATGGCGACCACAAAATCTTATTTTTCTCTTATTTACTTATTAATTTTGTTTTAACTGTATGTGGTAAAATTTTATGCGTAAATTTATATCTGTAATCTATGAAGTGTGCTTGAATAAATTCAGTATTTGTGTTTGTAATCAAATTGGTTTTATTGCGTATGTAAACTATGTTCGGCGATTGTGGCGTGTTGTTTTGTTGTGTATTGTTTTGTGTAGTTTTGTTCTGAGTGCTATGTTCTCAGTGGAATAAAGCCTTGCTGAAGGTTTTGTGATTCTTTTGTATACTACACTGTACTGATTATGATGAAATATGACCAAAAAAAAAAACTTTGATTTTTTTTTCTTTACAGGTCTAATTTGAGCTGCAATGAACACTCTGTCTCTTCTGAGCAAGTCATGTGAAGAAGTAAAGGATGGGGGATCCAATTAACTGGAGACTGTGTATTCTTTGTCAACGTGGTGACGAAAAAAAAGGTCCTTTGGTACTAAAACCACGACTAGGTTCTTATGTGACATGCTTGAATGCAGTCAGAGAAAGAGCCACTTGCAATGATGGACAGTATGTGGAAATCGAGCGAAGACTCAAAGATGTTACCAGAGATACATTGAGTGAGCAGGGTGCAATATGGCACCGAAGCTGTTATCAGGAGGCAACAAACAGGAGTTGGATCGAGAGGGCCAGGGAACGCAATGAACAAGCTGTGAGTGCGGCTTCAGCCACCAAGAAGCGTGGGAGAAAAAGAAAGAGTGAAGAGATTGAACAGCCATCTGAGCAGCCGGCAAGTTCACAAGATCCAAGACAGCTCCCCTGGAGAAGGATTTGTGCTTTTTCTGCCAAGAAGACACAGGAGAGCAGATCTTCAGGGTTTGTACGTCAGAGACAGGGAAACAACTAAGGTCAGCTGTGGAGAAGTCTGGGAATCCAGCCCTGGTAACAAGACTGAATACTTCTATCTCCCCTACAAATGCACATGCAATTGATGTTCAATACCACAAAGGATGCTGGAGAAGCAACGTGTTTCATTCCTTAAGAGAAGTGTCAGACCGAAGTGGTCCATACGTCCACCCACTTCAAGCAGCAAGCATGGTTGAAATAACAAACTTGGTTGAAGTGAAGACACGACAAAAGGCTGTAATCTCAATGGGAGACGTAGAGACAGTGTACAAGAACATGCTTAGGGATGTCATGGCACAGCATTGACCCACCTTCAGTCGAAAATGGTTAAAAGAATATATTCTGACTGAACTTCCAGCTATGACATCAGTACTGCAAAAAGATCGTAGGAAATCAGCAGTGCTATACAACCCAACAGCCTGTCAAGAAGATAATGTTCATTCAATGATAATAGATGCTGGCAGCATGGAAAATATGAAAACAGTCTTCAAGGCAGCCCAGATCATTCACCAGAGTATTGTCTACTTCAACAAGGAAAGTGTCACAGATAATGATGACATCCCGGTATCAAGTGATACAACATGTGTCCCAGCTGAATTGTACAGCCTGATGAGATGGGTTCTGACTGGGCCTGTGGAACATCTAGCAACTGAAGCAAGAACAGGGATCACAGACCTGTTAGCACTAACTATGAGCCAAAACATGATGTTTGGGTTGAAGACAGACAGGCAAGTCCAGTACAAGCCTTCAGGGTCAGGCACCTTTAGGCAGCACCGAACAAAAGAGAATCCCCAAGTGATCGGACTAGCGCTTTCACTTCAGAGTGACACCAGGAGTAAAAAGTTGTTGGAGCTGCTCAACAGGCAAGGATTGTGCGTGTCTCATGGACGCACACTACAACTGGAGACTGCCCTGGCCAATGCTGTTGTGGAAAACACCAAGAATTTTGGGGGTCTCTATATACCTCCCTTCCTCAAGAAAGGTTTGTTTGTGATCTTAGCAGCAGATAACATTGACTTCTCCGAGGACACCCCAGATGGCAAGTGTACTACACATGGTACCATAGTTGCGGTCTATCAAAAACGTGATGCACTTGGAGAGACAGTTGCTCCATCACTCAGTATCAAGCATACTAGTAGCCAAACAGTTCAGCCATACCATTTACAAATTGAACACTGCGAAAAGCCCAAGCCAGTGCAAAACAAAAGAGAGAAAGAGTTTGTGGTAAACGAGGAAGGAATCAACACTGTACATCAAAGGAAGCAGATGTCCTGGATCATTGCCTGTGTATTATCAAGGTTAGCAGGAGGACCTTGTAAAATTCCTTGTTGGGCCGGATACAATTCTCTGACATCAAACAGCCTGCCACTGACGCAAATTGGAGCTCTGCCCCTCATGCCTGAAGTGGCCCATGAATGGTCAACCCTCCTCAGTGTGCTGAAACAAGCAAATGCAATCAGGAAGTTTACAGTAGGAGATGATCACCCGACTGTCATCACCTTTGACATGGCACTCTACGAAAAAGTGGTACAATTGTTGGATGCTCGACCAGATCTGAAGAAGTCAACAGTACCAAGACTGGGAGAGCTCCATGCTGTCATGGCTGCTTTGAGAGCTTTGGGATCTTCAATTGAAAATTCAGGGATTGATGATGCTTGGATCGAGGCTGGCCTGTATGGTACTGCAACACTACAAACGCTGCTTGAGAGCTCATATCTACACCTACATTGCCTTCTATGAATTAATCCTTGAGGAATTCTTCAACGAATACCCACAGCTCAAGGCTACATTTGACCAGGCAACAGAACAGGTCACATCAGCATGTTGCCACAAGGACAAGTCAGTCAAAGAAGAATCTGTTAAACAAGCAAATAGTTCACTGCAGGATATCATGGCCAAAGAATCCTTTGAACAAGCATTCGAGACATGGAAGAAAACCAAGTGCAAAAATGTCATGTTCGCCTTCGTCACCAACTACCTCTGCAGAGTAGAGGCTATCCTTCACTTCATTGCGGCTTCTCGAAATGCTGATTGGGAGTTGCACCTGGAAGCTGCAGAGTCACTGAGCAAGTTATTCTTTGCCTTCGACCGCATCAAGTACAAGAGACTTTGGCCACGCTATATTGCGGACATGAAAGATCTCAAGACAAACCACCCCAACACCTGGTCGGAACTTGCCAGTGGCAATGTGTCTGTCACCAGGAGTGCAATTCCATTTGTATCTCTAGGTGCTGACCATGCCTGTGAACACATCAACAGACAAATGAAGGTTCACTCTGGGTTGACTGGAATCTCAAACAATGCTAATGCAAGGCAGAGATTCTTCATGGCTGCTGCAGAACTGTCTTGCCTCTTAATTAAGTTCAAAGACCAGTTCAACACAACGGACACCACCAGAACTGAACATCCTGGGGTCACACAAAGCAGCATACAAAGGGACCACGCCGCTGTTGATAGCATCAAGGCTACAATACTGAGTCATGGGAACCCAGTCAGAGGTGAAGGCGATCAACTATACAACATAATTACTGGTGGATGCATACCACAGGAACATGTTCACGACATCCTACATGCAGACTCAATTGGGCAGAAGCTGTACGAGGAATTCGTTGCAGATAGAATAAATGGTGATGTCCGTCTGTGGGCCACTGTGAAGAAAAAGAAGTTAAAGACCTTCACCTCAAATAACAGAAAGTCAATCATCAAACTTCAAAACACAAGTATAGAGCTCAAAGAAACAAAAGACCTGTACAGACGCCTGCTTGTCCTGTCAAGATCACGAGACATTGATCAAAAGAAAGCAATCGGTACCTATGAGTTCACTCAGGTGCCAAGAGCACTTTTTGCCAGCGATGGAGAAATTCTTCCATGCACTGACAAATCAAAGCTAATACACCGACTTGAGAAGCTTGTTGAGGAGAATGCCGAAACAGAGAACCTAGAAGACGCAGGAGCAGAACAAGAGTCAGGCACCAGCCAGAAGCATCATCACAGGATCGCTCTTGTGGATGGCATGGTGATTCTCCATAACCTTACGAAGAAACCACCAACTATGGAGACCGTAGGAGATCTTAGCAGGTGGTACTACGACAGAGTGATGGGTCTTGCATGTGACTACGATGAAATAATCGTAGTATTTGACACCTACAAGCCTGAGTCTCTGAAACAACGAACCAGAGAAAGAAGAAACCTGGGTCAGCTTCCAGTTGAGTACCAGATCAAAGATGAAACAAATATCAAGAACATTACAATGAACAAGTTCCTTTCACACTACAAGACAAAAAACACCTTACGAAGTACCTAGCTGACAAGATCATCGAATATGCTCTGAGCTCCCCGAAGGTGGTCATTGTGTCCGCAGCAGGTAAATTAACTTACAATAAAGCTTGTTATTTTTAGCATACAATATCTAATATATTTAACTATTTTCAACAAAACACTTACAGTGTGTTGTGTTTGTATTTCTTTATAGGAAGGACCAAAGCCAACATAAGGATGGAGTGTGAAGACAACAATCATGAAGAAGCAGACACACTGCTCATCCATCAAGCAGTCCTTGCGTCACGCCGCAGTTCACCCAACACGGAACTCATGGTTTTTTCACCTGACACAGATGTGCTTGTCCTTCTGATAGGACATTATGATATTCTCCTGAACAGCACATCAATTACCATGAAATCTGGAGTACTGCAGATAGGTTCTATGTGGACATTTTTGGGTGCATCCCGTGCTAAAGCTCTTCCAGCGTTCCATGCATTTACTGGTACTGACAACACCAGCCGGTTTTCTGGAATCGGTAAAGTGACATGGCTGAACATTTTCCTTCAGGCACCAGAGGAGATCTGGAAAGCTCTGCAACAGCTCTCTGAACCAGATGAAGTCACAGAAGAACACATTTCTATCCTGGAGAAATTTGTCTGTCATGCTTACAAGCCGAAAAAGTCGGACATCACGAACATCCCAGATCTCCGGTGGTACCTTTTCTGCAAGAATATGGCAGACAGTGAAAAGCTGCCACCTACCATTGGTGCACTTAAATAACATATACTGCGAGCAAAGATACAAGCCAGAGTGTGGGATCAAGGTTCTGTTGCCCAACAGAGCCTACCAGAGCCTTTGGGTAACGGATATTGCAGAACCAAGGATGGACAACTGCAACCGCTTACAACAGAACTTCTGCCAGCACCAGAAGCCATTCTGGAAATGGTAAGATGTCTTTGCAAGACAAACTGCTCAACTAAAAGGTGCTCTTGTGCTGCAGTGAACCTTCCTTGCACTGAAATATGTCAGTGCAAAAGTGACTGCCAAAAGGACCAAGATTCAAAGGATGTTTCATCTAATCTCATTGACTCGGAGAGTGACGATGATGATGATACAGACGATGATTGAGAGACCATGATATATATTGCCTAAAGACAATAATGCAGATTAATTGTGGCAGTTTTAGCTGCTGTTTCTTTAATTCTTTCTATGATCACTCAATGCTTAAATGTATTACCTTGCATACTTCTGCTGCTACTTGAAATTGCAATTGTTGCGTGGAAACACCTGGTGCTTACCTCTGATTAGACTACTGTAATACTATCACTTAGTGTCACAAATTGTATGTAAATAATATTTAACACTTTGGAAAGTATGGTGCTGATGTGTTTCTAGTTTCACATTGTATGTAGGTTATCAAAAATAATGCCAACATGAAACAAGTAGTTTTCGGTTTTGTAACACATTTATTACCATAATGTTCCTTAATAAAATGCCTAAAAATGGTAATTTCTGCTACTTCATGTTTTAAAATCATATCTAAAGACTACATTTATATTATGACAAAACAAATTAAAGAAAAAAATAGCCAAACTTAGCTGTGCTGAAGTCTCTCAATTGAAAATTGCATTTCAGAAGTCGGCCATTTTCAACATCCAAGATGGCCGCCAAGGTGACCTAATTAATTTTGGCAACATTATTTATGAGATTCCTTGACTTGTAAGCATTCCAAAAATGTATAGTTTACAAAATCCCCAAAAAATTCAAACGAAATTACACTAGTGACCTCACTACAAGACCTACTACCTGTAAATCTTGGTTTAGAATCAAGTCGATGACTCAACTTCAATGTTTACCTATTGGCAATAGCATGAAGCAGTGGATAATATAAAGAATGAATGAGAGGAGGGTAGTGGATTATTTTCATCGCGGCCTATACAGTACCATTATTTATGGTGACTTAACGAGGTATTACTTTCAGCGTAGGTTCAACTTCTACTTAATTTCCTTACACTGAACACTCATTGCTCGATGAAACTACAATCATACATACAAAAATACTCATGCAATCAATTTCTTTTAGCTCTCCTCATATTAGGTATATCATGTCGAAGAAGAAGGCTCATTAACTAATGTGAGAAGTAGATCTTGCTCTAGAAATACTCGTGTTACATCACAGCCAAAATACGCTCATTCTATCCGTGATTCAAGTACTATGATTTTATCACGAAAATATTTTTTATTTACTTTAATATCGGTTAAGAAAAATTTTAATGTGCGCAAACATAGACTCTGAGAAATAAGTATCATGGATGAATGAGAAACAATCTGAAATATCCTTAATATTTTTTTCCAATAAAGCTGATGATAGAAGGATTTTATAAAAAAAGAAAAAATTTTTCTTGACTTCTAACTCATTTCTTTTTGCAAGATGTGTTAAGATGAGGCTGCTTGTAGCGCCTGATCGCCGCCCATATAAGTGACGTTATTGTCCACATCATGAGCTATCTCTATTTCCTTCTGCCGTGAGTCAGTTGCAATGAAGATATGAAACCATGCTGACTATCATTTCCTGATCCTGCGCTGTGAATGAAAAGAAAAATAGGACCTACAGTAATAACCATCGCACAGCATGGCCCCACCGCCGAGACGACCCTCGTTTGCATCCCCTAGGGGTAGCATTGCAAGGACAGGAACCTCTGCAACTGGCATCAGGATATCGCCGGCTTCCATGCTGCAGGCTCACCACGTGTTACAAACCCAGCAACAAGCCATCAAAAATCTTCAGGCAGAGATAGCAGCGTTGTCACTCCCGGTTACTAATGTCCCCAACCAAGGAATCCTTCGTCAGCAGCTACGGAAAAGTGCTAGGCTGAGGTGTCCCCTGCAGCCTTCAAGTCTTGGAAACTGTCAATGGAGTGTTGGGTGCAACTATGCAAGTCGAAGCCTAACAAAGCAGTTAATCACATAAAGCTGCATTTTGTTCCAATATTGCAACCGTGCCCTCAATTCTAGGTATACTGACGCCAAGTGGATTGCCATGTCTACTGAAGGGGCATTCAGTGTGGTTAAGCAAATGGTAGCGAAAGTTTCTATCCAACCGGTTCAGTGGCTAGAGTTTTTTTTATTTGGCCCAAGAGCCTAGTGAGTCCTTCAATTATTACTTTATTAAGTGTGCTCAAAAGGTTACGGATTGCGCATTCACATGTCCTAATTGCAATAATGATTTATCTGAATATATGCTTTTGCTTCAGCTTATGGTGGGCCTAAGTGATAAAGTGCTCAAAAGGCAAGTGTTTTAGTCAGGTAATAATATTCGTGATATCGAATCCCTCAGAGTCATGTGCAGTGCATTCAAGGCCGCCCGTTACGACGCCCTTCTTAATATTGCATGGCTTAGCAGCTCGCTAAGAGCAGCTGCTGTCGGTGGGTTCGAGGAGGAACACGAGGTGGAGGTGGTGTCCACCCTAACTAATTGTGACAGGAGCATCTCTGTAAAAGTACAATCATGTCCTTGTGGTAATTGTGGTACTCGGCATACCGCTGGGTATTCCTCATCTCCCGCAAGAAAAATGACAGGGTGCGGGTGCGGTAAAACCGATCACCTGAAGAAGTGTTGCAGAGGGCGGAGCACCAAGAATAACGGTAGTGGTCTGGCAGTGGAGTCGGACATAACGCGTGCAGTGATCGTGGTTGTTGTAGCGACAGAGGCAAGGTCATGGAATGGGCCTTCCCCGCAACCCACTATTGATGTCGATTTATGGTTGGCCAACCTAGGAGAGTGTACCCGTGTCTGACTGGTGCCGGGCTCTGGTGCCCAGGTTTGTATTGCAGGAGCCGCTAATCTTGCAACGTTGAACATAAAACCAGCTAATCTGAGGTTAAAGGGAGGATTGCAAGAATTTGCCAACCTGCATCTGAAGTGTTTAGGGTCGACCTCTTGTACCATAGAATGCAAGGGGAGGCACACAACCCAGGAAGTATACTTTGTAAATTCTTCCATTACTTTCTATTTATCCCCGGATGCTTGAAAGAAACTTGGTCTTGTGCCAGAAACAATACCTGACCATGCCCCCTTCACGGACTCTGCCCCCACAGCAGCAAGTGCAACACATACATTAGCTGAAGCAACCGATCAACCTGCAAGATCATCGGCCATTCCGTTTCCCCATAGTGAGGAGAATATTACTAGATTATAAAACTGGTTAGTAGCCCATTTTTTCAGTACGACTTTCAACACCGAGAGAGAACCCCTCCCGGTAATGGATGGAGAACCGCACCATATCTACTTATTACCTAACGCAGTTCTTTACGTCTGCCACACACCTGCGTAGTTATGGTTGACTGCATGGGCAGTACTGTATAACATCTAACTAAAAAAGTTTTTCAGTGTAATAATAACCATTTTTTTGTTTTATCCACGTACCATAGTATACCATATTAGCGCAAATAGGATCTCATGTAAACACTGCGTCGCTCTATGGACACCGATGAGAAGGCCAAATTCATAAGTAAAATAAGGATCACTTTCACGATTACCATGTGGTTTTATAATACCTCCGAGTAAAAAAAGATATCACTTTTATGCGTTGTATTATTCGAAATTGACACGTGAGTAACTGAAAGAATTTATCTAACATTTTTTTGCACTGTAGAATCAGATATCATAATTGTATACTTAATAGTACATTACTAAAGATAGAGCAAATATTTTCATTAAAACCAAAAGCTTAGGTAAACGAACAATGTCAAACAATCAAGTTAATGTAAACCTGTTTAATTCAACAAAGTCGTTGTCAATCATAAAGGAATACTGTAGTTTCAAAAAAGTAACAAAAGTAATTTCTTCTTCTTCTTCTTCTTCTTCTTCTTCCTTTTTACAGAATTATAATCATATTTATATAGGGTCGCTGTTGAGTCATCCCCTGCTGAGTCTGTCACATATATCTTCATCTACATTCTTTTCCGCATATCCTTCCTGATGTCGTCTTTCCGCCTAATCTTTGGTGTTCCAATACGTCGGAATCCCTCAACAACGAACCGTCACTGTGGTAACATCTAGCGTGAACACCTTTGACCCTGGCTCTTGGCTAGTCAATATCTTTTTTCATCCAAAACTAAATTGCGATTGATGGCTTCCGAGGATACTATAGGAGAGGCACATTTATATGTATCATCTAGTAGAAAAATGAGGGAAAAACCTGAGGCCCCATTCAAAATTGGAAGGAAAAGTAACCAGGGAAAAAAACTGCAAATGTCCCAAACTGAGGTATCTAATAACAGCTCAAGTGGTAATGTAAATGGAGCTTCATTAAACAGCAGAAGACTACGAGTAAGTTCTGGTCCATCTAAGGTTGAAAATTTTCGATCAGGTCTAGTTATGAATGGGGGAAAAAAAAGAAAGTAATGCTGTCTCGGGTCAAAGAAAGCAGCTGTACTTTCCCTGTATGCTGGATATGAAATATCATATTAAAATGTAATGGACGGTAAGGCTTTTTAAGAAATGTCCAAGTTTTTAAGTTTTATTTGCGTAGGGAAAATATAGGCCATATATAACTGTGGAAGGTGATGAAGCAGTTGAGTATCTAACTATCATTGGTTTTGAAGCTATTATTTTAGTAAAACCAAAGGATAATGTCAAGCATACGAAAATTATTGTGTTTGAATTTCCAGTTTGTTTGGACCCAGATGATTTGCTTGCTGATAGGAGAGTTGTTTGGGATAAGCAAGTGAAATTAAAGAGAAGGATCAAACTATCGCTAAGCTGCAGGTATTACGAAGTTTAATACCTGGAGGTGCCTTATTCCCAGATTGGTGAAGCAGACCATCATGTAGGGAAAAATGCGTTGTCACCTGAGGCGTGACCTACTAAAGCATGGTAGCTCACGATGTTTAATAAAGTGATGTCACAAGTAGCTCAGTTAAACTAGAATAATCATTTAGGAAAGACACAAGCTCTCATTTTTTTTTGCTTAAAGGATGCCTTGTTTATGTTCTGCATATGGATACACTGAAAGACTTAGCAAAACCTTGAATCCATTGGTTACATTTCCTCGTTATGTATTCTGTAGAGCCTGTAGGCTATAACTTTTTCACCTTTTTTTAAACCATGAAAATTCTCGATTCCCATGCCATAGTTGAGTGTTTTTATTATATCTTCGTTCCTGGAATGACTTTGTACTTGTTTATTTTCAGTATGCTGTATTAATGAAATATTTTCTAAATGTATCTCTGTTAATAGAGAATTTTAATTTCCTTACTATGAAAAGATGATAAAGTCAGAACTTTAAAGGTAAGGCTATGCCGGTCACGTTACGGGTAAAGGATTGGGTCCTTTCTGCCCTACACAGCAGGTGTGTCTGCTGTCAAAGTGGCTTCCCGGATTTGTATGGGGAAGGTGACAAGTGACATCTCCAGGTACTAAACCTGCTTGAGGTAAGAACATTAATAATGGGTGAAATTCCAGAATAAAAAAAAAATATTTTTTCCCTGCATTGAGTATAGGAGTTTGTCTATATATAATGAAGGTGCTTTTGTATATGTTTCATGTGTAGTAAACGGGGCCATAAGGAATATAAAAGCTAAATAGTTATATATGTTGATATGGCAGCAAAAACCATAATTCAAAGGAATGACCGAAAAAGATGAAGGAAATGTTAAAATTGTTCCAAATGCTATAATTGTGGAGGTGAGCATAATGCTACCTCGTGGAAGTGTAAAAAGAGGTCAGTTATGGAAAACAATAGAACTGAGAACTCGATGTATCATTCATCAGTAAATGTGCAATTGAATAAAACGGTTACTCCCGATGTTAATGTATGGGAGCGTCAAGAAGAAGATAGGTGCCGTCATAGTGCAACTAGGATGAAACAAACAAAGGAAGACTTTCACAGGGATAGTAATATTGATAATGGTGATATCAATGCTCTTCTTGCAGAGATTGAGGAATTTAAAAAGGTAATTAAGAATTTGCAGGATCAACTCACCCAAGTTTGCAATATTAATAGTTTGGCTGCTTCTGCTGTAGGTGGGAATGCTGATGCACAAAATGTTTCGTCTTTCAAGCGAATTGACGAAGGTAATAATTCAGGTAGTGTAATTTGTAAAATTATAATGTCTAATGTGAATTTAAATCAAAGTGAACAAAGTAATGCCTTGCCAAAGTAAAGGAGGAGAAATTTTAATATGTCCATTAATAATTTTCTTTCCTTGTTAGATATAGAACTGCATTACATGCAACGGCCTAATGATGATGTAAAAATTAATGTATTCCTACTTGCTGGGAAGTTTAGAGAAAAAAAATAAGGAAAATGGAGGGCTTTGGTCGTAAATCTTTATCATTGAATGAGAATAGCCTACAAAAAAGGTTAAGTTATATCCATGCTTATGTACTTTTTCATGAGCTTGATGTGATAACCTTACATGAGACTAGTGTTGATGGTATTGGTTTAAAAGTGACATGATATCACAGTTTTGAATTGTAAGCTGATAATGTAAATAATACTAGAAGTCTGATTACATTTGTTGAAAATAGTATTTATTTTGGTATATCTACTGCTACAATAATAAATGGTACTGCGTGTGTGTGTGTGTGCTTATGTGTTTGTGTGTGTGTGTGTGTGAAGTTGCATTTGAGGGATAGTGTGATTTATGTAATTAACAGGTATGTTCATGCAAATCAATTAGATCTTGACCAATAACCTATATATATTTTTGATGAATGTAGTTTATTGATGGGAGATTTGAATGCTTGAAATCATAATTTGCGAAGCCGAGGTAGTCAAAATAGGAATGATTTTATATCAAATAACATCCTGAACACCTTAGACAATGCACATGTCCTATGGAAAGGAGAACTCACACACGCAGAAGGTGGCAGAATCGATTATGCCTTACTTTTTCATATGCCAGAGTACAGAGCTGATGTTTCAATTATTGGTGAAGTTCTGAGTGATCACTTTGTGATCAAAACTTCATTAGGTATAAAAAACAGCTCGGAAAAAAATTGGGTAATTCTATACAATGGCTCCACCACTAATAAATTTTTAATGATATTTTTTTTCTGGTGGATTACAGAGTGCTTTATATAAATCTGGTCTTTTTTTTTTGAGAAGTAACAATATTTTTATTATATCTATTAACCCTTCCAATCTTGGGGGACCCCAGTGAGAAATCAGGGTTTTTGAATGGGGAATAAAATAAAGAATCCGTTTTACCATGCTGACAATGGCACATGTAGAATTAGCAATAAACAATTCTACCAGCTAACCCAAACGAACCAACTAACCTAACCTAACCGAGTAACCGTATCCTTACGTAGTGGAGGGCGGGGTGGGGGTGGTGGGGTCTGTTTCCCACATGGTGACACACCCTTTACTCAGCCATATTAAATATACGACAGCCCTTAGAGCCGCTGTGTCCTTACTGAGGTTGGAGGGTAAAGGTAGGCTGCACCTTTCTGACTCAATACCCAATGCACAATAACTTCGCGAATGAATGAGCAACAATCATCTATACTTTTGTGAGAGATTCTTAATTACTTTTCAACAAATTTATAGCTAAATTTAACATCAATATAATTAGATGCATATAACAAATTAGATTATATATCTAAATGAGACTTCTCAATCAAAGTTGCCTTTTAAAAAATAATGAATAAAAACTGCTACTTAGTTTACCCTTCTTTCTTGTTTTCCAATACAGCATGCCTTCTGTCACACCGTAATGCTCTTTTATTAATATCAAACCGGCATTTAGAACCATAGAGGGCAAATAGTGTCACTTTCACTTTTAATAACACTGTGATCTTGGCAGTACATTATTATTCTTTCGATGTTACCACTATAATGCCATTTTTTTCTATATACAATTTAAACAACTATTGAGATAAGAACTTGGGAGAAAATCCACAGACATTGATGTCAAAGTAAATGGTAAATGAGAAACCGCACCAGAAGTTGAAGGTTCACACGCCTCTATGGCTCTCAAACGACTAAAAAATTAGCAGTGGATATGGTGTCGAAAGTGTCAAAAAGTGTTAGTTTCCAAGTAAAATTCTCGCCTGAGTGGGTATTCAAGTCACGTAATTCTAGTTTTGTTAAAAAGCTAGTCCCAAGTAAAATTTGGATTATCATCATTGGTTAAAAACTATTAGGTTTGGGTGACGTCTTCCTACATAGAATACAGTCGATGGTGTAATAAGGGCATAATCTATGTTTTTAACGTACAAACAAACAAACGAGAGCTCAGTCTTAAGAATAATTTGAGAGAGTTATGAAGTCGAGGGTCTTAGTTTTTCAGGTGGGTCGAATTTAATTTTGATTTTTAAACCATCTCTAGATCTAATGACACTTAGATTTATATATATATATATATATATATATATATATATATATATATATATATATATATATATATATATATACACACACACACACACACACACACACACATATATATATATATATATATATATATATATATATATATATATATATATACATGTACATATATATAAATATATATATATATATATATATATATATATATATATATAGATATATATATCTATATATATATATATATATATATATATATATATATATATATATATATACATAGATATCTATATCTATATCTATATATATACATATATATATATATATATATATTTATATATATATATATATATATACATATATATGTATATATATATATATATATATATATATATATATATATATATATATATATATATATATATATATATATATATATATATAGATATATATATATATATATATATATATATATATATATATATACACATATATATATATACATATATATATATATATATACATATATATATATATATATATATATATATATATATATATATATATATATATATATATATATATATATATATATATATATATATATATAAATATATAGAAACCTTGGACTCCCCTCTTTTTAGTAAAAGTACTTAAAGTTAATAACCTGCTAGTGGAGTTACTGTAGGGAATTACCAAAAACGGAAAAGGTATCAAATATAACTAAATAAAAAAGCTAAAATTTTGAAGGGGGTTAGCAAGTGGTATGGGGATTATAAAAATGCGAATGGTCATGATAATGCTGAAAACAAATTCTTTAACGACTTGCTAAGTGTGGTTGATGGTATTTCAGATGTGCCCATGCAGAATTGTAAGAATTTTTTGGAGAAAAAACTATAAAAAAAAATAAAAATGATAAGGTAGTGCAACGTTGCAATAAACTATTAAGAAAAGCTTAGAGTAATTAGAGTAAAATTCCAAATGATAGTAGTAGTAGAGACAAAATGGGACATCAGATGTAAGGAGAAAGGCCAGAGAGAAATACTGGGATAATTTCTGGGTTGGTATTTAATTTACAAAATACACTTGGGGGTGTGTGGAAGGAAGTTAATAATATGAGGGGGAAAAAGTACAGAGTCATTGTTCACACTGACCCAAAGGGTAAAGCAAATAAACTAATGAAAAATGGGCTGCTGCTTCTGGTGTCAATGGTCTTCCATACAACGTCTAGGCTTGTCGGCAGAATAGGTGATTGCAAGCAGCTAAGAATGATGAGACTTCTTTACCATTTACAAAAGATGAGTTGTTGTTTGGCATAAAAAAGGTAAATCTACTGCACCTGGTAAGGATGGGGTCACATATGACGTAATAAACTGTTTAATTTGAATGGAGGAGAGCTCTCTGTTAGATTTGGTTAACCTTTCCTATTAAAATGGCAGATTACCTCTTAAATGGAAAGTTGCTCATATTTTACCTATTTCTAACGGAAATGGACAGTATAGGCGTATTTCTCCAACATCCTGCTTATACAAACTGATGGAAAGACTTGTACAAAATCGGTTACTCTTTGTGATTGGAGACCAACTGTCTTCAAAATTGTTTGGCTTCACAAAATGACGAAGTACCTCTGACTGTGTCATCAAGGCCTTAAGTAATCCTAATATAAAGTATAAGGCATTTATGGATTTAAAAAGGGCATTTGACAGGGAAAATATTAATGTGATTTTTGAAGAAACTGTTAACAAAGGCTTTAAGGGTGCGTTACTGAGGTGGATTGAGAGTTATCTAACTGAAAGGAGAGCCAAGGTATGGTATCAAGGTTATGAGTCGGAAGAAATGTTGATGAAATTGGGCATCCCTGAGGACGGTATACTTAGTTCTATCTTATTTAATGTCTTAATGGATAATGTAGTGTGACATAGTTTTCCTAGAGGTATAGAGGTTATTGTTTATGCTGATGATATTCTAATACCATGTGTCAATGAAACAGTATTGCAATGGGCTTTGAAGGAGTTGGAAAATTTATGCATGCTTACGGGTTTAGTGATTAATGCAGATAAAAGCTAAATTCGGTCACGTATCATTAATCGAAGTAATTTTGTAATTAATGAAAAGATATACCATTATAAGTATCTTGGCATATACGTAAGTGTTGATAGGATCAAAGATGAAATTGTTTCGCTTAAAAAACATATGTCCGGCAAGCTTAAGGCCCTTGCAAGTTTTAGCAAATCTAGGCAATGGCGCAGGAATACTTGTATTGAGGCTGGTGAACATCAGTACAGTGCACTCGGTTATTGACTATGCAGCGCCTGTATTGGTAAATTACATTGAAAGGTATCTGAGATCTTTGAAAGTTTAGCAAAACAGGGCAATGAGAATAATCTTGGGTTGAGCTATAAAGGAGCGTAATATATATGAGTTAAAGCAAACTTTCTTATCCAAAATTAGCTAATTACCAGAATGTAATGCCATTCACATGTACTGTGATAGTTCGGTTAATGGTGTAAGGATTGGATGTGGAGTTATGGTAGGGGAATGTTATGAGGGCGATTTATCTGTAGATGAAATGATGTCTAAGAGAATTGAGGACAGAAATTTTACAACTGTAGCTCAGTTACACGCTATTCACGAAGGGCTAAATTCTAATAAAAAAGTAAAATGAGAGGAAGGACGTATTTGTGTTTGTTAATTGGCAGAGTGCCTTACTTGCCCTCAAAATTATAAGTCCTGTAGATATTGACTTGGCCAACGGATGTAAAGAACTGTTTTTTTTGCTATAGAACGACATGGAAATTTTGTCAATTTTTTCTGGGTACCTTCTTATGTGGGTATTAATTCAAACGAAGTTACTGATAATCTTGCTAAGGGGGCCACCAAGAAAGATGTTGTGGACATAGAAAGTACTGTGAATCTAAATAGAGTTAAGAAAAGAATGAGGCTTAAGAGAGGTGTCTGGAAAAGGGGGAGATTCAAAGAATCACAAACAATGCAAGTGAAAGTATGATGCACTATTTGATTGTATCAGAAAATACAAATGTCACATATGGTAAGGCTTTATCTAAAATAGATACATTAGTAATGAGAATACGGCTGGGTTACAGGTATTGTTGGCAGTATGTTGAAAGTGAGAGCACTTCCTGTAGATAATGTGAGGAATCATGTAAGCATACACTACAACATAACATATTGGAATGTAGTAAATTATCAGAATTCAGAAATTATAGTTTCAACAATGTAAGATATCAAGTACGCTGTTTTCTAAATAATGATGTTTGTACCAAAATTGTAAAATATTTTCTTAGCTTTTACTGGAATAAATAATGTAGGCATTGCTAGATTTGTGGTTTAATACTCTTGAATGATATTATGTATGTACATTGCTTGGTGGGTTTATTATCATGGTAATATACCCCATTTGATGCAATTTTCTACGTCAATAAATCCTTTGAATTTGAATTCCCATTAGGCCCCTGCCCGGAACCTCCATATCCATCACTTTGCGGCCAACATACTCCTAATCCCACCTTATCCAATGTCGATACCATCTTAACACTGCTTCCTGTGCCTTTTTCAAAGCTTCCCTAGCCCCTATCATACCCCTGATATACGCATTTCCCACTCTATCCAGCCTTGTCACTCCACACATCCAGCACGCCATCCTCATCTCTGCTACATTCAATCTACTTTCATCTGTTCTCTTGACTGAGAGAGTTTCTATGCCACACAGCATTCATGGTCTCCAAGCTATTCTATAAAAAAATTGTCTCATGTTTGACTGGAGCTTTCCTGCGACACCCGACTCATCTCTCCAATTTTTCCATCCAGATTGTGTCCTGAACTTGATCTCTCCTTCACCACTCCCAGTTGCATAAAAAAAAGATCCGAAACATGTGAATAATTTTATATTATCTCAATTCAGCACCAGGCCCTCTGCATCGTTCAATTTTGTACCAAGTTACAAATATTCCGTTTGTTTTACTTATTTCCATTCCTCTATCTTCCAAACTCGCCTCAAGTTTCTACTCCATCCCTTCCTTTGTTTACCCACATAGCACCACATCATCTGCATACATCATCGACCATGGTGCCTCATCCCTCACGTTCTCCGGCATTACTTCCATTACAGTATTTAAGAGGAATGAGCTAATTACACATCCCTGATATAAACTAATCTTCACTTCTAGGCTTTCATTCTCTCCCACAGAACTTCCTACTTTTGCTTCCAAAATTCTATACAATTCTTGTATTACTCTTATGTAATTTTTCGGCACCAGTTTTCCCTTAGAAATTTCCAAATCTCCAGCCTTGGCACTCTGTCATAAGCCTTTTCAGATCTCAACGAAGACATGGTGTATCAGCGGTGTTTCGATCTGCCATAAACTCAAACTGTTACATCTCCTCTCAACTTTTGATCTATAACTCTTTTCTATTTTTTCATTGCATGGATCATTAAATTAACTCCCATATAGTTGTTGCAGTTTTGAAAGTTTCCTTTATTTTTCAATATTTCGGCAATAAAGAATATTTTCCTGCTCCTGTATCTTCTCAAATAGATCCCACAATAAATCTACGCCTTCCTCTCTCAATGCTTTCCAGGTTCAGCACGTATCACATCGGGTTTCACTCTCTCATCATTTTCCACTTTTGCAAGTGTTCTCATCACTTCATTCCTCACCACACTGTGTGCCAGTCCTTCATTTGGTTCTCCATCTCCCTGTATTAATCTCACATTTTCGTCCTTCAATAGCCTCTCAAAATATTCTTTTCCTCTTATCAGTATATCTTTGTTTTCTTAAAATTATCACATCGTTCCTTTTCATTTATGTTTTTCAGTAATATCCTTTGATCCTTTATTTCTATCCTTCTCATGTGTCCAAAGTATCATACAGTTCTAAATACTCTTGTGCTTAGCTTGTATCACAGTTTTTTATCCTTCCTTATTTATTTCGCCATAAAACCTCTTATGCTCCTCCCATCGCATTCTTTCCCACGTGTTTTTAGCTTCTTACTTAATTTGCATAATTTCGTCTACATTCCTATTCCACAACCAAGTTTCCTTATCCTGTAATATTATTAGCCGATTTCTCTCCTAATATTTCCTCTCCCCACTTTCTAAACACATTGGGATTATGGTTCCACCATTCCTGTATTCCCCTTTAACAGCAGTTACCTCCCGTAGCACATTCTCCTTAAATCGTCTCTCACACTCACTACACCCCCATTAACTTTGGCCTCTTAATTCTGCGAGCTGGTTTATTTATTTATTTTTTTAAATTTTTTTTTAAGTAATTTCTGAGGTGAAAATCTACACCGCTGCTGAAACAAAAAGAATAATGTCCTGTTGCGTTTTAGGATTTTTCCCAATAATCCACACACTTTTAATACGTTCTTTATACATAATCTAAATCCAGGCTACCAGACTCATTATGCTATCTGTCATAATGATATTGTATACCACCCGATATTTCTAATTCAAATATGAATAAATGTATTTTTTAATCTACTGTACATTCTCTAATGGAAGGAAATTATACTAATTCTCCCAAACTTTCCTTCTTGAAGTGTAGTGTTTGAAGAAGAAAAATGGTGATTAAAACGAGGTATTAATTAGCAAGTATTCTGTTTCATTATGAGTATTATGCGTGGTGGGGTAGTTTTGCCGAAAGGGAAATGGCCGGGGTATTTTTTGATAGCTAAGCTCAAATGAGGGGATAGTCATGTGGCTATTAAAGCTCTACATTTTATGATATATTCTCTTACATTGCGTAGAGAACAAGGCCGTTTAACATGATAAAAATCATTGCAATAAATGTATTTTCACATAAACAATATCATACAATACAAAACGTTACTTCAATATAATTTGTACTTCTTTTGGATTGATATGTAACATGTCATTATTTAGTATATGAATTATAGTTAAGTAAGAATAATTCACAAACGTTTATATTGCATAAAATTTTTCAGATTTCAAAATCTCAAGTTATTCATAAAATTCCAGTTCATATCCACTACCCTTTCGATATAGGTATCAACAATTATTATATAAAATATGAAATATAATTTAAAATGAACATTCAAAACAAATACACCGGCTGAATACTAAAAGGTATCAAACTATCCGACAGAATTGTTTAACCGCATTATAATACGTTTCTTTATATTAGGAAAAATACATCTACAAAGAATGTTGAGACAAAGGAATATCCGATGTTAATTTTATATTAGTGATTACCAATCATCATATCATAGTCATTATCAAACAGTATTAGGATATTAGATTTGTTATTTTTACGCTTTGGACAGCCTAGTGGTTTGGCTTGATCTGTAATCAAGTCGTAGTTATCAAGACAGCTACTGAAAATGAGGTAAATATGAAAATAATCGTGTTCCCTTTTCTTTTTGTTTCTGTTTTACATCAAAATCAAGATATATTCTGTATATCTAATATTGATAATTGGCTGATATCTGCCTCGAATTTATGAATTCTAAAATCCAATTAATAACTGGTCTGACTACTTTACGGAAGATTTGTCGTCAAATTAGCATATGTCACATGAAAAAAGCATATCCAATATTTTTTTTAAAGACAAACATACTAAGCAAGTGATGTCTTTGTCATATGTGTTAATTATCTTCGATTAAAGAGAGAGTACTTGATTTCAAACAGTAACTCCTGATTAAGTTTTTTTATCCTCGTCGCCATGAATTTTTAATAACTTGTTTATATCCCAAATAACCGATACTTTTAACTGGTGGATGAATATGAAAACTCTACAATATTTTGTACTTCTCATCTATTTGAAATATACTTAACCAATTCATTCTAAGAGTGATCTAGTTATTATTTCCACGAAAATTTCCAAGGAACACAATGCATTTTATACATATTCTCTCAACTTCGCTTCTCTTTGCCCTTCCATTTACCTATTCCAAACACTCCTTCTATATAATGATGACATTATTTTCATCTGATTATTCAATATTTTTGACAGTTGAGCGGTAAGGCAAAATAAGAGGCACAACAGATTCCCTTTCCCTGATATCAGCATAAACGGTTCTAGATAAATAGCGCATTGTATCATAGTTAAATTGTATAACTTTGAGTCACTGATCAAGTTATGGAGAAATTCTATCAAGTGAATTATTGTCAGTCATTGCACTAAATATATCTTTATACAGCATGGAATTTTCATGAATTTTAGAATAACCACTACCTTATCTTATACAGTTACATAGTTCACTACGTATATCAAAATAATATCACAACCTAAAATATTACTATTTGAGGCTCCCATGAATTTATTCGATTTTTTTCCTAATGTGTTTTGAATAGATTTTGCTACAAGCATAGCTACTACCTTATGGTCACCACAAAGTAAAGTAATTGGCTCCCTGTTTTCCAACTCTTTTTCATCGCTATTCTTCTGAGATATTGCTAATTATACCTTTACACTGACACCAGTTAAAAAGTCTGGTTTCCAAATATTTTATATATATATACACACACATATATATATATATATATATATATATATATATATATATATATATATATATATATATATATTTATATATATATATATATATATATATATATATATATATATATATATATATATATATATATATATATATATATATATATTTAAATATGTATGTATATATATATATATATATATATATATATATATGCATATATATATATATATATATATATATATATATATATATATATATATGCATATATATATATATATATATATATATGCATATATATATATATATATATATATATATATATATATATATATATATATATATATATATATATATATATATATATATATATATATATATATATATATATATATATATATATATATATATATATATATATATATATATATATATATATATATATATATATATATATATATATATAAGTAAAATCATCACCAGTTACCAGTATAACATTCTACGAGAAGGTAATCTAAACGTGGCGTTTTTTTTTAACCCTCATAAATCTAATTTTTGTTGAATCTTTTATTTAAGAATTCTCTGAAATGTTCATCAAGATTACATGCTAATATTATAGAATAGGATGTATATAAATTGTGAGTCAGTACACACAATGCTACGCTGTTATGGTATATGTCAGCATATATTTGAATTACTAATTCTATACGGCATCTTTTGATTTAATTTCCATTCCAGGTTTGTCCTTTATGCAGCTTTGTAGCTTTTCAGATTGCACTCCTTTTTATTTTCCAATAATATAGTTAAATGTTTTTCCCCACAATATACGGCTTTCCTTATTGTTTGAGTCATAACTCCATTAGCCAGTTCATCTCTAAAATAAATTATGTTTTTCTTTGCATGCTATATTTAATCATATTTGGGATATCCATTTTGATATGAAACATCATATAAATACCAGAACTTATTTTCAAGGATATTTAACGTGTAATGCCTTAGCATCATAAATTTAATCATCAGATTTAATACTTTTTAACTTCTACTTTTACATAATCTTACCAGCAGCGCATGGTAAATAGAACACTTATTTTTTTTGGATATAAGGTTGTAAAAAAAAAAAAAAAAAAAAAATCACATTAGTATCTTCTAAACACGGAGTTCACTATCCAATATTACTTACTTAGTTATATAAATCTAATGAGTTTCAGGATCCAAAATATAGTCTATCTAATTATAACGCAAAAAGCTCTTTGATAGGAGTATATTAAGGAATTTCCATAAACCTGTTATGAAAATATTATAAATGTAGAACACTTACAATTCGTCGCAGGGACTTATATAGGTAAGTATTCAGAGGGTCTGGCGAGTCTTTCTCTGAAAGGATACAGTTCTGGTCCCCACCAATTATCAATTTACTCGTTTTATTTAATATGAGAGGGAAAATTTCACCATTAACAAAAGTTATCAGTGATACCATGCTTAACTTAGTAGCAGGATGTAGTTATACATTTGAGGTTGACAAACGAATTCAGAATTGTAAAATACCTTATTGAATACATGCGTGTTAGAGACTACTGGCGACGGTGGCCATAACGGTGACTAGCAGCAGACATAATGGTGTAGGTCTGTGGAGGTGATAGTCAAATGATACTTTGTTCCTGATATGAGGTGTGCATTGTTTGGTTTAGCAGTCTATGTATGCCCTAGTGTGTATTTGGGTTGTCTATATATACCTCTTTGTATGTTTGTACATAATGTCAAAGTGATTGTGAGTTTACACAAAAATTTAGTAATATTTGTGTCGCCCTGTATTTTGTGACTTAGTTGGAACTGAGGGTCATGAATTATATGATTTTAATTTAAGCTCAATAAACATATAATTTGTAAGCAAAGATGGTTACATCTTTTGCCAGGGTGTGTTTGGCCGTATATCCTAGAATGGCGTGCCAGCAGAACTAATCAGCCAGGTGGCGCTGTGCTTGTTATGTATTTGTACTGTAATACTATATGTGCACAAGTATTAAAAGTATTGTTGCACAGTATTGCATTGATAGAACATGTTTGAACTTTCAGTTGTAAGTATAGTAGCGTATGTTAAGAAGGATTTTATACTCTAGTAATGGTTTCACGTATGGAATGAAATTCTTCTTACTTTTTTATTGAGGTAGAATCTAGTCTTATAAGAGCGTTGCACATTTGATATTTGGTATTTTTGTACGTGAGTTTGTTTACTCGATATGCTCACTCAAGAGTCACAGTTCATTGAGAGCTGTGCAGTAATGTAGCTCTATGAATAAATTTATATTATCATTACATCTCACCTAGAAGAATCGGCTACATTAGGATGTGACGTATAACAACACTAACTAATGGATATTCATTGTACCTTAAAGTTATGTTTGAGGGCAGTAACTAATTCAACTACATTGATAACAAATACTTCATTGGAGACATTAGGCTAGGGTGTATAACAGCACTAACTAAAGGATATTCAATATACCTTACCTTTAGGTTTGAGGCCAGTAACTAATTCAAGTACATTAATAACAAATACTATATTGGCGATAGTCAAGAGGTAATCCATGCAGAGAAGCAGCAAGAGAAGAGCCAACTAGAAGAATGTAGCCCCATGCAGCAAGAATACAGCTAACTAGAGAAACGCCACTACCTTAGACTACAATCAAGTTCACTGTCAAGAAAGAAGCAAACACCATCCATTAAAAGGTAAATATTAATCGTAAGTCAGAGTTAGTCGTGCATAAAACATGTGTACAAATACGAAAGTTGGTTGCACAAATACAAAAAGTGCAATAAACTAAATTTTAAAAGTAGGTTAGAATTAAATTTGTATAGGAAGTTACCAGTTAATTTTGTACCTTTTATTTGCCTAAATAGATCAAGGTAAGAATTCAAAATGCCTCTTGATATAGATCATACTGAGAAATTCCACATTGTTGCTGAACCCACTTCTGTTGCAGCACAATGGCAACACTGGTCTGAGGAATTTAATATATACTTAAAAGCATTAAGTAGCATGGAAGATGCACAAAAGAAGGCGTTATTACTTCCCACAGCCAGTAAATAAGTTCGGAAAGTGTTAAGACACTGCAACCTACCGAAGACACAAGTGAAGCTGCAATCAAGGCTCTTACCAAATGGTTTATCCCTCATGTCAATATCTTTTTTTTAAAATTATCTATTTACAGCAAAGTCATATCAGAAAGAAAATGAAAGCTCAGATTCATTTCTGACTGGACTCAAAAATTTAGCTGTTTCATGTAAATGTTTAGGGTTAGAAAATGTTACCATAGATAAAGTTATTGCCCCTTACACATAACAAGAGATTAAAAAGAAATAGATAACTGCATGATAAAGACTAAAGAAGGTATTAATTATAGTAAGAGCTTTAGAAACATTAAATAGGCAAATTAATATAACAGGTAATTGTACAAGCAATAGATTGGAAAATTCTAAAATCAGCAAGATAGGTTCAAAGTTGAAAGACAATGAGAATCAGAGAAAGAATACTTTAAAGGCTAGTCATAGGAAATTGCTGAACTCTAATGTTAAAAAATATCACAAAAAAACCGGTACGCAAAAACAACAGGAAAAAACCAAATGCTGTAGATGTGGCAAACTTGATCATCTTACATACGGAACAAGGAAATGCCCTACTACAGAATAGCCATGCCAGAATTCTAGAAGGATGGGCCATTTTGCAAATGTTTGTATATTTCCTAAACATTATGCAAATAAAATAAATTCAGCAGTTGATACTATAGGCCAAGAGAATAATTCGAACTATTTTCATGATAATCAGGATAGGTCAGAAAGTGATTTTACGTTTCGCATACATTCTGTCAACAAAGATGCAAAGAAACACGTTAGTAAAAGTAATCACAAATGGTAAACCAATTATAATGCTAGTTGATACAGCAGATGATATATCAACTATGTCTAAGAAAATAGCTAAAACCATTCCTAATCTGTTATTAGAATATTCAAATAAAGGTTTGAAAGGTTATAATGGTTTTGATGTTCAGGTAATCGCTGCTACAAACGTGGAATTGCAGTATAAACAACAGAAGTTAGATAGAATGTAATTAACCATAGTTAAAGGTGAAGGACAAACTTTACTAAAATGCATTTTTAGGCAAAAAAACCTGTGCTTTTCTTCAAAAACTCCCATAGTAATTATTTGATCAAAATGGTACTCTGACACAACACTATATACCTCCCCCTAATTTTCGTTACTATAATGCATTTTTGAATCCCATTGATTAAGGAGTTTACTCTTATTCAAGTAAAAGCAAAGCCAAATCCTTTTGGTAAGATTAGAAATCAAATCCTTCCTCTCCCTCTTTGCTTTCATTTACTTACTTTGTTCTTCTCCCTTCTCTCACTGTGAATATCTTATCTGATATTTTTTCATAATATCCACCTATAACATTGGTATTTTCCGATATATTTGTTATCACAAGGATATCAATCGAAAATCCATCATGGTAAGATAATAAAAAAAAAATAATAGGAAAAATAAAGAATGGTTTTAGAAGTAAAGAAGGTCAAATTAAAGTTTCGTTAAGTTCTTCCGAATACGTAGAAATGCTAAAACACGCATTTTCCAGAGACAGCATTTATTGGCTTTACCTACTTGAAAATAGAGTGAATGTAATCAAGTGGTATATAAATTGACTGAAAATTTTATTGTGTGTTGGCTCAATTAACCATTAACTATCGTAGTTTGGGTGTTTACAAGAGTTTATGTCCAAGCAGTTTATTGTCTCAGTGTTTGCTTGACGAGGAAGGTTTTCCCATCATATTCATGACTGGCATGTTACTTTTCCCCCAGTAAATGCAGAAATGTATTTGCATTACATCTCCCTTTCATATATAAAATGGAAGAAGCTACCAATAAGCTAAGGATTAGTCTTAACAGGTGAGAGAAGTTTCAGGTTTGTTGGGCACACACAATAACACAATGTGGCGTAAGAAACAAAAGCATATTACTGAAAAAGTAAATCTCAATATTTACCCTCTAATTCACTCCTTATGTGTGTTTATATATATATATATATATATATATATATATATATATATATATATATATATATATATATATATATATATATATATATATATATATATATATATATATATATATATATGTATATGTATATGTATATGTATATATATATATATATATATATATATATATATATATATATATATATATATATATATATATATATATATATGTATATGTATATATATATATATATATATATATATATATATATATATATATATATATGTGTGTGTGTGTGTGTGTGTGTGTGTGTGTGTGTGTGTGTGTAACTGTTCACATTAATCGAGCAAAATATGTATTTTGTAGATTTTTTATCATAGTTTTCAATTCTATAATTATTTGAGTCACAGTATAATTCTGTTTGTATTCCACAGCAGTATTTTCCACACATGCCTTATGATTGTATTGTAGATGTCCAAGAAATGAAGACGAGGAAAATGCATTCCCTTTTTTAATATTTTGATGGATCGTGAGGTGTATTATGAGATCTAATTTTGGCTACCTTTCCAAGTCGTAGCCGTATGTCACATGAAACTAGGCTTTAAGAAGCCCTCAGGGCAGGTTCATCAAGTTTGACAATTAGGCTAAAGGCGATAAACTCTTTATGCACCCTGACGAAATACAACTATTTCAAGAAATGTTATTAAGAATTATAACAACATTCCAACATCAATTTTATGAGATATTAACATATATAACAGGTTACAGAGAAGGTGTAGTAAACGACGCCGAATAGACTAGGAAAGGCAATTACTAGAAGGATAGGAGGATGGTTGAGACAGAGTGAGGGAAGGACAGGAGAAGGCCAAAGGAGTTTAAGAATTCAAATTGCTTTACCTACTAACTGAATTTACTTGGCTTAGGCTTTATCAGTTCAAGAGTAAACACCTCAATTAACAGGAGTTGAAAATGCAATATAGTATCAAAAATTAGGGGGAAGTCAATAAAGAGCTGTGTGAAAATACCATACTGATCAAGTAATTAGTATGGAAGATAATGAATAGAAACACACTATTTTTTGCCATAAATGAATTGGTTACAGTATTTGCAATTAGATTGGCCTAGTATTAATAAAATTACAGGTACACAAGATCAACACAGGACATATATGAAGATAAAGTCAGTACAGTAAAGAATGCAAAAGCAATATTACTTTTGAAATAAGATAGTACTAGATTTTTCTTTTTATCCAAGACCGGTATAATATTCCTTGAAAAGTGCAGTTGAAAGAAAAATCCAAAGGTTAGAAAGTGAATGTTCATGGGAAAAGGTTACATAGTCAGATTGGGCTACACCGTTGATCTCTAGTGTAAAGGAAAATGGTTAGGATAGGTTATGTGAAGAATATAAGGTAACGCTGAATCCACAGCTTCAGGTTGCTCAACATCTTTTCCCAAATCCAAAAGACATGTTTGCAATTGTGTCAGGATGGACTGAATTTTCTAAGTTCGATCTCATACAAGTATTTCAACATTTTTCCATGGATGAAAGTTCACAAGAATTATATACAGTAAATACATCCTTAGGTTTTTATAGAACAAAGACACTGTCTTATGGAATAGCAAGTATTCCAGCTATATGAAAACAAAATATGGATTGCATTTTTTCAGGAATGTAAGGAGAATTCATTTTCATAGATGATAGTTTAGTCCCTGGTAAAGGTAGAACAGGACAGAAAGAAAAATCACGGGCAGTTCTGAAGAAGTTAAAGGAACAAAATATTTGTATAAATAAGAGCAAATGTAGTTTAGAAGTTGATTCAGTGGAGTACATAGGTTTCGTGATTAATGATAAAGGTATTCCTAAGACTAAGGGGAAAATTAAACCCGTACAACCAACAATGATACCAGCAGATGTTAAGGAATTGCAATAATTTTTTAGGTTTAGTAACATTTCATGCCAATTTAATTCAAAATCTATCTATAATTGCATATCTATTGTATAACTTGCTGATTAAGGGGGTTAGAGTGAATTTGGACAAAATAATGTCAGGAATCTTTTGAAAGGATCAAGCTGGAAATAAATTCACCTACATTACTAGTTCCTTATCAAATGGATTTACCAGTTAGATTAGTTTGTGACACATCAGACATAGGTTTAGATTCGGGCAGAAAGGAATTGCTCTCATATAGAAAAGGAATTACTCTCATATAGAAAAAAGAATGTTTAGCATTAGTGTATAGGGTTGAGAAATTTCATATGTGGAGCCAGTGACAGAGTTGTACAACTTATATAGATCTACATGGGGATCATATCCAAACTTCCACAGTGTAACAAAACGGCGCATGCTGGACTTCTCAAACTAGGAGTAATGTTATATCGATGAAAAAGATATTTTTATGTGACTAGAACTAAGTTAAATGTTCTATTGCTTCAACCGTTTACGTACTTATACATTTTGTTATAAAAATGTCAACTACTTTGAAATTTTCAGCTATTTATGCATGGTAAGAATTTTTATAAATTTAAACATTTGGTAATCACGTTCAATGTTTTTTCATACATCTATACTGTATAGTTATCGCATATCAATTATGTTTTTGACAATTGTTGTACCCATATACAGATTAATAATATGGTATTATTATGTATTGTGTACTGGTTGATAAAATGCTCGCTCTAATATTACATTAATGAAAACAAACAGAGATAATAGTATCAGGTAAACTAGACTGTGCTATTCAGTAGTTGAGCAATACAGTCACCGTCCCACTTCACACGAGTGCCACCTACTCTGTAACTCAAATTCGCCAGTACACCATTACTGTTAGAGTCATCGGGAGGGTCAGGAAACAGAGACAGTCGTTAAAAGTACAAATTCACGAATACCTGCTGCCCTAAAGTGGGATAACTCCTAATCCTTACAAGTCACTGCCTTCGCCTATGCTCTGATAATTAACACACTAAATACTACCTAATATCGTTACTTGGTATCTATCACATCATAGTAGTTCCTATCTAGTAAGAATGTATAATACTCGCCGATACTGTAGTGTATAATATCATAATATACTACTATCACTACAGTAAAGCGTAACTGTACTGTAAGTGTTCGTTGTTTTTGTTTGGACAACTCAACTCACCTCACACGGCCTACATTTACAATAAAAAATATTACTGCAATTCAGTACTCTACAATATGTATACAATTTAAGATTAGCTAAGTGTACATAATTTATGCAGCGACACTAGCTATTTTTGTGTGAAGTTCTACGCAGCAATCTTGAACATTGTGCAATTCCTGATGCATCGTCTGTTCAGTAATCGCTTTCAGTAACCCAGTAATAATATTCATCCCATCTTCTATTTCAAGCGATTAGAAAATAAAAAGATAATCATAAATATATCGTTGGAAACGTTATAATTATTGCACAACTACATGCAGCAATCATAACTAACGAACAAAAAAACATCTATTTTGCTTGTATTTCAATCATCGTACAATTTCTTCTACTTACATAGTAATTTAGAAGGATTGACTTTACAACATATAATATGCTCAGTATGATCATATACTCTACTTATTTGTTTAAGTAAAATTAAATTGAGAATTAATTTTATCCATACAGTACTAAGATACAGCACTTCCGTCACCAAAAACATTAGTTTTGGACTCCTTTGATTGTTTAAATTATTGCCAAGAGATAGCAGTAGATGGTATGTTTTCATATTCGTGAGATTATCGTATCTGTGGTAAAAGATTTATGATAAAAGTGTTGTAACATTAGGCTGACCTTTAAATAGCCGTTCGCCCATTACATGCAGTAGATGATAAAAATGCCTTTTCTGAAGAAAATTTTGGGGTTTGCCCTTTACATAGGGTCACCTTTACACGATAATATACGATATTTCAAATAAAACTCAGGCAATTTTTATTTTAATTAAAAAATGATTGATCAATATAATAATTGTTTCTTTTAGGAACTATTAAATATCCTCCACTGGCAGGCCTATATCAACTGATTTGCAAAGTATAAACATGAAAAATGGAAAAGATTATAATTTGCTCCTCATTCTCGTCTTATTCTGTTGGACAGGAACTTACAGTCATTAAATTTCCTATTCCTGATTTACATATTAATTTCCTGCACTGTCGTTCACGTAGTTCATTGTGCATCTTGCAGGAGATTTTCCATAATTCTGAACATCCTTTACTTTCGGATCTTCCCAGAAAGCTCCATCTTGTTCGTAATACTAGATATACAGTTAATTATATTAGTCAGGCGTTCTCCATCATCTTACATATATATAGTATAAATGTATATATATATATATATATATATATATATATATATATATATATATATATATATATATATATATATATATATATACACACACACACACACATATATATATATATATATATATATATATATATATATATATATATATATATATATATATATATATATATATATATGTGTGTGTGTGTGTGTGTGTGTGTGTGTATTGAAAAGCAATATGCTTTAATTCGACAGGTAGAAAGACTGTCAGTAAGGTGGTCCGACTGATGCTGGAGGCGATGGAGAAAGGGAGGGGGCAGGAGCCCACGGGAGGGATGAAGTAGGGTGGGCGGTAGGAATGGAGGGACAGATGAAGTTTAATGCTACGCAGTATTCTAGAAATATTGTTCCAGCTGTGACAAAATTGTGGAATGATTTTCCTAATCGGATAGTGGAATCGATAGAACTTCAAAAGTGCAAACTTGTAGTAGATTTGTTTTATGTTGAACAGGCTGTCATAAGTGTATTTTTACAATTTATATACGAAAGATCAGTTTAATTGTTGTTACTTCTCTCGCTGTCCTTTTTTTCTCTTGGAGCTTTCGAGCTTATAGCATCCTGTTTTTCCAACTGGGGGCTTAACTTAGTTAATAATAATAATAATAATGATAATAAAAATAATAATAATAATAATAATAATAATAATAATAATAATAATAATAATAATAATATTAAAGAGTGTTTTGCATGTACTTCTTAGCTGGGTTACAATTTTCTTATAGTATAATGAGTTTCATCCATGTTTTGCAGCTGATGAAAGGATAGAGTCACCGTTCAACAAAGAGGTTAGTTGGTTTGGTATCATGGATTCCCAGGTTGTTAAGTTGCTATGCTCTATCCATTCTGTAGTGTTCTTTATTTGAATAATGGAACTGAACTTATTTTGTGAAAACACATGTATATTTCATGTAATAAGGAACACTAATATACTATGAAATAGGATTTGAGTTTGTATTTTATGACCTACGTGTTTGTCAATTTACAGAACACAATAAGTATTTGTAAGCTGTTGAATTTACTAGTAATTAATGTTATAAACAATTATGTTATCACTGGATATTTCTGCGTAAAATATTTAGTGGTTCTAATACAAAGGCGAAATTTGATTGGGGTACAAAAGATGTATTGGTTGTAATAAATTCAAGTGCTTTAGGTTTAATCCTACTCTTAAACTGAATGTGATAAAATTCTACGTTTGGTGAGCTGGTGTAATACTTCTGCATCATGACTTGGAACAGCTGAAGGTTGATTGAGGTGGGGCAAAGGGTTGGTTCACACAAAAAGTCAATGTTACGAAGGAGAGGATAGCCGCACACGTTACCCACCTGTATTGTTCTAAGGTTTGCCTGCAGAAGTAGAAACATCATTCAGAGACCTTCAGGTAAATCATAATGTCCTTTATTGCAAATTACTGAGTACCAACTCAGAAAAAAAAATGAAACAGAGACATATATT
Source organism: Palaemon carinicauda (assembly GCF_036898095.1). Classification (NCBI taxonomy): domain Eukaryota; kingdom Metazoa; phylum Arthropoda; class Malacostraca; order Decapoda; family Palaemonidae; genus Palaemon; species Palaemon carinicauda. Next base: position 45,747,636 of record NC_090733.1, read on the forward strand.
TTAGATTGTGAAAGAACCAGATCTGAACTGATCATTAAAAGATGTGTCGAAAGTCAAAGTAAATATTAAACAGTTATCAAATTCGTCCTCACCCACCTGAATATTCTGGTGATACGAGAAAGTGTGACACTTCCAAGAGGGATGATATGAGGCTGATCGTCGCTATGTATGGATAAGATGTCTATAGTGATATTGGTGGAGCATCTTCTGCCTCCCACATTAAAACAAAATTGGATAGTAAAGTCACACGAGGTTACAAACCCTTTGAATATCTTTTTAAACATTTACTTAAATTTTTTTTTTCAAGAAAAAAAAAGTGTGTGAGTATCTCGCAAGTGATTTCCGGTGCACAGCTTTATTCAGTGTTGTAACAAATAGAGTTACATGTGAAAATGTGGAGGTTGTTATGGATGAAATGAATTAATTCAGGGGCAACAGAGTGTAATGGTATCAGAGTGTCTAAGCACAGTGGCACGGTTAACAGCCCAAGTGACAAATAATCCTGATGTTAAGTGTCCTTCTAATTGGTGTTGATATCATAGGGTTGAGGGTCATTTTATTTTTGATTACTGCCATACAAACCTACTACTACTACTATTACTACTACTACTACTACTACTACTACTACTACTACTACTACTACTACTACTACTACTACTACTACTACTAACAGAACTAGTAAATTGGTATCTGGAGATGGTCATTTATTAGAGGTAAGTGGCTCAAGGTGTCGACAAAGAGATATTGATGTACTATAGAATGGCTGTAAAAAGTGTTGCTAATCACTCATCAAAAGTCCAAAGAATTAGTACTTATTGGAAGATATGTGTACACTATAACTAAAGTTGAAAATAAAACTAAGAGTATATCCTCTAAAGAGTACACAATTCCTGTGCTAGACTTGCATGGAGTAAAATGGGAAATTATTGCGTGGTATAAGTGAACTAACTGCCCCTGTTGAGAAATTTTACACAAATACTCTACTCCCCTTCTGAGTGTGCTTAATTTTTCGGCCAGGTATATGTATTGTTTTCCCTAAATGAAATGTAAGCAAGAGGTCTTCATATGCTAATCTTACTTTTGGGTGTTTTGCTAAGAAATCAAAGTATAAATTTGTGTGTTTTAGCCAACATTTGACCAATATTGTCAGAGGTTTCTTAGCTCTTTTGGTGAAGGTTGATGTTAAGCAAGATCATGATGCCCTGACTTGTGTCACCTTTGGTGACATAATCAGTGGGACTATTGCAATGCTTGTTTTGAAATTAAATACAGATAGATAAATAAATATAAACAACCCCATCCCTGTACGATCAAACAGAAGGACAGAGCCAAGGAGGTCCCTGGAAACCCTTTGTAGGCAAGGGTTCCACCTGTTAAATCGAAGGTGAAACAGAAAAGAATAGATCTCATCCCTTAAGGGAGGACAGGGTGATCTCAACAGACTCATTCCACCTTTCTCTGATAGAGGTGGTGCAACCAGAGTCCCATACTCGTTCGCAGTCTGACGTAATTCCTCCTTCCGGATAAGACTAATGTTCTCTCAGGCAAGAGGGGGCTGCAAGTCCCTCTTTTGTTATGGAATTCCTACCCAGTTGTAGGGAGCCGAAAACTTATTTACTATCCCAGAGTCCTAAGGGAGAGTTTCTATGACCCTCTATGTCAGAGAGAGTCACCCAGTCAACCGCTTACCTTGACGACTTTGCCCCACTCCTTGCTCCTCTGGATGAGAGCTTGGAAGTGGATGAAAAATTTGGTCTTCAGGACGACCTTTGCGTAGAGCTACTAGCCCAAAACTCACGGAAACGGAAGAGGATTTTGAACATGCCCTCTGGTCGATTTTAACCTGCATTCGGTCCTTCAATGGGCTGCCAAATTTATTGGCAGTCTTACAGTGGGGCAAAGATATAGTCTTGGGCAGGTCTATGGCAATCAGAGACCCCTGGGAGCCAATGCAGCTTTGCCATGGTCAATGTGGTTGAAGAGTGCCAGAAGTAAGGCAATGTCACTGGCTACAGACTCCTCTACCTCCCTCCAAACAGGCTTGGCTTCTAAGCTTCCCTAGTCACCTTTTTAGAAGCAGAGAAGGTATTGTGAGATCTTTAACGAGCCTCCTCTAGCCTTTTCTTTGGATCATTCTATAGAGGCTCTCATGAGGGGTATTCCCTTCGAGAGATTGTCAGGACTATCATGCTTCGGGGATGGACTTTTGGGTGGGATCTGTGGGCCACTTAATCAGGACTCAGGACTGGTCTCTTGAGTCCACAAGGAAGTCGATGGAGACCTTCCTCTTTTCCTGCACTGGCACGATCAATTGCCTCTCCCACCAGGTTGTTAACATGTGTGCCGAGAGGCTCTATTGGCAGCTACCATAGGCCAGTGTTTCTTAGCTGAGAAATTATTCTTTTGAGGGAAGTTTTTTATTGACACAGAAGATGTCGAACATATGACAGAGAGGCACAGGAAGTCCAACAAGGACTCCTCCCTTAAAATGGGACTGACAACAAGGCCCTATCAACCTAGTCCACAGAAGAAACAATCCTCTTCGAAACCTCCAACAGATAGGGCTAGGGGTCCAATACACTAAGGCCCAACGTGTCTAATAAGTCATTTCGAGGCCACTGTAAAGGTTCAAAGCACTCTCATAGAAGAAGAGGTAACAGGGGATCCGGCAGAAGCTGACCTCGCTAGGACAGGCAAACGTCCCACATGCCTACCTGTGGGGGGATGCATGCACAGCCTCTGGCTAAGGTGGCTGCAGCTCATGGCTGAGCACTGGACAGTTAAAGTTATTCCATCAGGGCATCACATCCCATTCACTCTATCTCTCCCTCCACTGACTCGGGATCCAGTCCCAAGAAGCTCCTACACGAAGGGATTTGAAAAGGAGCTGGGCCAAAGTCCAGACCCTATTGGGGAAGGGTGGTCTCCAAGTATTTCCCTTAAATGAATCAATTCAGAGGCTGAGGATTGTAGCAGGGCCCTTATTCAGGAGAGAAGAACTCAGCCCAAAGCTGGTTGCGTCTCGGGCATCTATCATCCCTGGCCCATCTAGTACCCAATAGTTGCCTCAGGACAAGAACTGTCCAGTAGCAACCCTATATCCAGTGAAATCAGACCTTCGATTCCAAGAACACCATTGTTTTTTTAGGTCCAGAGGTACTAACTTACCTCAGGTGTTGGTTGGCAGACAAGAATCTCTGGAAAAGGGTCAATCTTCACGTACCTCCCAGGAACTGATACTCTTTTTGGATGCTTCAAAACATGGGTGGGAGCTAACATGCTGCACCACACCATCTCCGGGCTGTAGTCATATTCAGAGTTATACAAGTATGAAACTCTCTTTGACATGAAGGGGTGGTGTTCCATACCATCCAACAGTTCCTCCAGTTCCAGACGGGGCATTCCTTGGTCTTGATGAGCGAAAATTCCATGGTACTAGCCTACTTGAAGAAGCAAAGCTGTACCTTCTCGCTGCCCCTGTACCCTCTAGAAGTAGCGATACCGAGATGAGTGGAAGACAACTCTGTGTTCCTATCTTCTCTCTTTCTTCTTGGTGAGAGGAATATGCTTCTAGACAATCTGAGCAGAACAACTCGGATAGTGTGCTCCGAGTGGTCTTTCAATCATGTAGTAGCGAACTAAGTCCTGAATTAGTGGGGGTTCCTCGATTGTGGATGTGTTTGCGAAGGACCTGAACTTCAGGCTCAGGCTATACTGCCCCCTAGTCCCGGACTTTATATATAATATATATATAATATATATAATATATATGATATATATAAAATATATAATATAGTCCCAGACTTTATATATAATATATAATATATATAATATATCTATATCTATCTATCTATATATATATATATATATAAATATATATATATATATATATATATATATATATATATATATATATATATATATATATATATATATATATATATATATATTTATATATATATATATATATTTATAGATATATATATATATATATATATATATATATATATCTGTATATATATATATATATATATATATATATATATATATATATATATATATATATATATATATATATATATATATATATATATATATATATATCTATATATCTATATATATATATATATATATATATATATATATATATATATATATAAATATATATATATATA
>NC_090733.1:45752310-45769810 GCF_036898095.1 Palaemon carinicauda
ATAGAGCGTTGCACATTTGATATTTGGTATTTTTGTACGAGAGTTTGTTTACTCGATATGCTCACTCAAGAGTCACAGTTCATTGAGAGCTCTGCAGTAATGTAGCTCTATGAATAAATTTATTTCATAATACATTTTATATTATCATTACATATCATCTAGAAGAATCGGCTACATTAGGATGGACGTATAACAACACTAACTAATGGATATTAATCATAACTTAAAGTTATGTTTCAGGGCAGTAACTAATTCAACTACATTGATAACAAATACTATATTGGCGACATTAGGCTAGGGTGTATAACAGCACTAACTAAAGGATATTCAATATACCTTACCTGTAGGTTTGAGGCCAGTAACTAATTCCAGTACATTAATAACAAATACTATATTGGCGATAGTCAAGAGGTAATCCATGCAGAGAAGCAGAAAGAGAAAAGCCAATTAGAAGATTGTAGCCCCATGCAGCAAGAATACAGCTAACTAGAGAAACGCCACTACCTTAGACTACAATCAAGTTCACTGTCAAGAAAGAAGCAATCACCATCCATTAAAAGGTAAATATTGATCGTAAGTCAGAGTTAGTTGTGCATAAAACATATCGTGTAGAAATACGAAAGTTGGTTGCACAAACACAAAAAGTGCAATAAACTAAATTTTAAAAGTAGGTTAGAATTAAAATTGTATAGGAAGTTACCAGTTAATTTTGTACCTTTTATTTGCCTAAATAGACCAAGGTAAGAATTCAAAATGCCTCTAGATATAGAACATACTGAGAAATTCCGCATTGTTGCTGAACCCACTTCTGTTGCAGCACAATGGCAACACTAGTCTGAGGAATTTGATATATATTTAGAAGCATTAAGTAGCATGGAAGATGCACAAAAGAAGGCGTTATTACTTCCCACAGCCAGTAAATAAGTTCGGAAAGTGTTGGGACACTGCAACCTACCGAAGACACAAGTGAAGCTGCAATCAAGGCTCTTACCAAATGGTTTACCCCTCAGGTCAATATTTTTTTTTTGAAAATTATCAATTTACAGCAAAGTCATATCAGAAAGAAAATTAAAGCTCAGATTTATTTGTGACTAGACTTGAGAATTTAGCTGTTTCGTGTAAATTTCTAGGGTTAGAAAATGTTACCATAGATAAAGTTATTGCCCCTTACACATAACAGGAGATAAAAAAAAATAGATTACTGCATGATAAAGACTAAAGAAGGTATTGATTATAGTAAGAGCTTTAGAAACAATAAATAGACAAATTGATATAAAAGATAATTGTACAAGCAATAGATTGGAAAATTCTAAAATCAGCAAGATAGGTTCAAAGTTGAAAGACAATGAGAATTAGAGAAAGAATACTTTAAAGGCTAGTCATAGGAAATTGCTGAACTCTAATGTTCAAAAATATCACAATCAGACCGGTACGCAAAAACTACAGGAAAAACCAAAATGCTGTAGATGTGGCAAACTTGATCATCTTACATGCGAAACAAGAAAATGCCCTACTACAGAATAGCCATGCCAGAATTCTAGAAGGATGGGTCATTTTGCAAATGTTTGTATATTTCCTAAACAGTATGCAAATAAAATAAATTCAGCAGTTGATACTATAGGCCAAGAGAATAATCCGAACTATTTTCATGATAATGAGGATAGGTCAGAAAGTGATTTTACGTTTCGCATAAATTCTGTCAACAAAGATGCAAAGAAACACGTTAGTAAAAGTAATCACAAATGGTAAACCATTTATAATGCAAGTTGATACAGCAGATGATATATCAATTATGTCTAAGAAAATAGCTAAAACCATTCCTAATCTGTTATTAGAATATTCATATAGAGGTTTGAAAGGTTATAATGGATTTGATGTTCAGGTAATAGCCGCTACAAACGTGGGAGTGCAGTATAAACAAGAGAAGTTAGATAGAATGTAATTAACCATGCATTTTAGGCAAAAAAAAGTGTTCTTTTCTTCAATATCTCCCATAGTAATTATTTGATCAAAATGGTACTCTGACACAACACTATATACCTCCCCCTAATTTTTGTTACTATAATGCCTTTTTGAATCCCATTAATTAAGGAGTTTACTCTTATTCAAGTAAAGGCAAAGCCAAATCATTTTGGTAAGATTAGAAATCGAACCCTTCCTCTCCTTCTCTGCTTTCATTTACTTACTTCGTTCTTCTCCCTTCTCTCACTGTGAATATCTTATCTGATATTTTTCATAATATCCACCTATAACATTGGTATTTTCCAATATATTTGCAATCACAAGGATATCATTCGAAAAATCCATCATAATAATAGGGAAAATAAAGCATGGTTTTAGAAGTAAAGAAGGTCAAATTAAAGTTTCGTTAAGTTCTTCCGACTACGTAGAAATAATAAAACACGCATTTTCCAGAGACAGGATCTATTGGCTTTACCTACTTGAAAATAGAGTGAATGTAATCAAGTGGTATATAAATTGACTGAAAATTTTATTGCGTGTTGGCTCAATTAACCATTAACAATCGTATTTTGGGTGTTTACTAGAGTTTATACCAAAGCAGTTTATTGTGTCAGTGTTTGCTTGACGAGGGAGGTTTTCCCATCATATTCATGACTGGCATGTTACTTTTCCCCCAGTAAATGCAGAAATGTATTTGCATTACATCTCCCTTTCATATATAAAATGGAAGAAGCTACCTATAAACTAAGGATTAGTCTTAACAAGTGAGAGAAGTTTCAGGTTTGTTGGGCACACACAATAACACAATGTGGCATAGGAAACAAAAGCATATTACTGAATAAATAAATCTCAATATTTACCCTCTAATTCACTCCTTATGTATATATATATATATATATATATATATATATATATATATATATATATATATATATATATATATATATATATATAAATAAATTTCTACCTCATACTCGGGATCGAACGCTAGCCCCTTCTAATGAAAGGCCAGGTCGAAACCAACCATGCCACGAGAGCCCATAAAAGGAAATCCGAACCTGACGCTAATCTAGCTGTCCGAGGATTTACCTGGCGAGACATCAGTCTCTTACCAGCAAGTTTTACCCGATTTCCCCGGGCCACCACGTGACACAATTGGTGGTAATTCATTCAAATTACCCCTAATGAGTCAATATGGGTAAATATCAACACAACATCGTGTTCAAATAGAAATAAATATATATATATATATATATATATATATATATATATATATATATATATATATATACATATATTTATATATATATATATATATATATATATATATATATATATATACATGTATTTATATACACACAAACATATATATATATATATATATATATATATATATATATATATATATTTGTGTATGTGTGTGTGTGTGTGTGTGTAACCGTTCACATTAATCGAGGAAAATATGTATTTTGTAGATTTTTTATCATAGTTTTTAATACTATAATTATTTGAGTCACAGTATAATTCTGTTTGTATTCCACAGCATGTTTTCCACACATACCTTATGATTGTATTGTAGATGTCCAATATATGAAGACGAGATAAATGTATTCCCTTTTTTAATTGTTTGATGGATTGTGAGGTGTATTATGAGATCTAATTTTGGCTACCTTTCCAAGTCGTAGGGATATATCACATGAAACTAAGGCTTTAAGAAGCCCTCAGGGCAGGTTCATCAAGTTTGACAATTAGGCTAAAGGCGATAAACTCTTTATGCACCCTGACGAAATACAACTATTTCAAAAATTTTTATTTAGAATTATAACAAGATTCCAACATCTATTTTATGAGATATTAACATATATAACAGACTACAGAGAAGGTCTAGTAAACGACGCCGAATAGACTAGGAAGGGCAATTACTGGAAGGATAGGAGGATGGTTGAGACAGAGTGATGGAAGGACAGGAGAAGGCCAAAGGAGTTTAAAAATTAAAATTGCTTTACCTACTAACTTAATTTACTTGGCTTAGGCTTTATCAGTTCAAGAATAAACACCTCAATTAATAAGAGTTGAGAATGCAATATAGTATAAAAAATTAGCGGGAAGTCAAAAGAGAGCTGTGTTAAAATACCATGCTGATCAAGTAATTAGTATGGAAGATAATAAATAGAAACACTATGTTTTGCCATAAATGAATTGTTTATAGTATTTGCAATTAGATTGTCCTAGTATTAATAAAATTACAGGTACACAAGATCAACACAGGACTTATGAAGATAAAGTCAGTACAGTAAAGAATGCAAAAGCAATTTTAGTTTTGAAATAAGATAGTACTAGATCTTTCTTTTTATCCAAGACCGGTATAATATTCCTTGAAAAGTACAGTTGAAAGAAAATTCCAAAGGTTAGAAAGTGAAGGTTCATGGGAAAAGGTTACATAGTCAGATTGGGCTACACCATTGATCTCTAGTGTAAAGGAAAATGGTTAGAATAGTTTATGTGAAGAATACAAGGTAACACTGAATCCACAGCTTCAGGTTGCTCAACATCTTTTCCCAAATCCAAAAGACATGTTTGCAATTGTGTCAGGATGTACTGAATTTTCTAAGTTCGATCTTATACAAGTATTTCAACATTTTTCCATGGATGAAAGTTCACAAGAATTATATACAGTAAATACATCCTTAGGTTTTTGTAGAACGAAGACACTGTCTTATGGATAGCAAGTATTCCAGGTATATGAAAACAAAATATGGATTACATTTTTTCAGGAATGTAGGGGGAGAATTCATTTTCATAGTTGATAGTTTAGTCCCTGATAAAGGTAGAACAGGACAGAAAGAAAAATCACGGGCAGTTCTGAAGAAGTTATAGGAACAAAATATTTGAATAAATAAGAGCAAATATAGTTTAGAAGTTGATTCAGTGGAGTACATAGGTTTCGTGATTAATGATAAAGGTATTCCTAAGACTAAGGGGAAAATTAAACCCGTACAACCAACAAAGATACCAGCAGATGTTAAGGAATTGCAATAATTTTTCAGGTTTAGTAACATTTCATGCCAATTTCATTCAAAATCTATCTATAATTGCATATCTATTGTATAACTTGTAGATTAAGGAAAGGTAGGGACTTATGTGGAGCCAGTGACAGAGTTGGACAACTTATATAGATCTACATGGGGATCCTATCCAAACTTCCACAGTGTAACAAAACGGTGGATGCTGGACTTCTCAAACTAGGAGCAATGTTATATCGATGAAAAGATATTTTTATGTGACTAGGGCTAAGTTAAATGTTCTATTGCTTCAACCATTTAAGTACTTATACGTTTTTTATAGAAATGTCAACTACTTTGAAATTTTCAGCTATTTATGCATGGTAAGAATTTTTATAAATTAAAACATTTGCTAATTACGTTCAATGTTTTTTCATACATCTATATAGTTACCTCATATCAATTATGCTTTTGACAATGTTGTACCCATATACAGATTAATAATATGGTAGTATTATGTATTGTGTACTGGTTGATAAAATGCTCGCTCTAATATTACATAAATGAAAACAAACAGAGATAATAGTATCAGCTAAACTAGACTGTGCTATTCAGTAGTTGAGCAATACAATCAGAGTCCCACTTCACACGAGTGCCACCTACTGTGCAACTCAAATTCGCCAGTACACCATTACTGTTAGAGTCATTGGGAGGGTCAGGAAACAGAGACAGTCGTTAAAAGCATAAATTCACGAATACCTGCTGCCCTAAAGTGGGTTAACTCCTAATCCTTACAACTCACTGCCTTCGCCTATGCTCTGATAATTAACACACTAACTACTACCTAATATCGTTACTTGGTATCTATCACATCATAGTAGTTCCTATCTAGTAAGAATGTATAATACTCGCCGATACTGTAGTGTATAATATTATAATATACTACTATCACTACAGTAAAGCGGAACTGTACTGTAAGTGTTCGTTGTTTTTGTTTGGACAACTCAACTCACCTCACACTTGGCCTACATTTATAATAAACAATATTACTGCTATTCAGTACTCTACAATATGTATACAATTTAAGATTAATTAAGTGTACATAATTTATGCAGCGACATTAGCTATTTTTGTGTGAAGTTCTATGCAGCAATCTTGAACATTGTGCAATTCCTGATGCATCGTCTCCTGCTCAGTAATCGCCTTCAGTAACCCAGTAGTAATATTCATCCCATCTTCTATTTTAAGCGATTAGAAAATGAAAAGATAATCATAAATATATCGTTGGGAGTGTTATAATTATTGCACAACTACATGCAGCCATCATAACTAACGAACAAAAAAAACATCTATTTTGCTTGTATTTCAATCATCGTACAATTTCTTCTACTTACATAGTAATTTAGAAGGATTGACTTAACAACATATAATATGCTCAGTATAATCATATACTCTACTTATTTGTTTAAATAAAATTAAATTGAGAATTAATTTTATCCATACATTACTAAAATACAGCACTTCCGTCACCAAAAACATTTGTTTTGGACTCCTTTGTTTGTTTAAATTATTGCCAAGAGATAGCAGTAGATGGTATGTTTTCATTTTCGTGAGATTATCGTATCTGTGGTAAAGGATTTATGATAAAAGTGTTGTAACATTAGGCTGACCTTTAAATAGCCGTTCGCCCATTACATGCAGTATATGATAAAAATGCTTTTTCTGAAGAAAATTTTGGAGTTTGCCCTTTACATAGGGTCACCTTTACACGATAATATAAGATATTTCAAATAAAACTCAGGCAATTTGATTTTGATTAAAAAATGATTGATCAATTTAATAATTGTTTCTTTTAAGAACTATTAAATATCCTCCACTGGCAGGCCTATATCAACTGATTTGCAAAGTATAAACATAAACAATAGAAAAGATTATAATTTGTTCCTCATTCTCGTCTTATTCTGTTGGACAGGAACTTACAGTCATTAAATTTCCTATTCCTGATTTACATATTAATTTCCGGCACTGTCGTTCACGTAGTTCATTGTGCATCTTGCAGGAGATTTTCCATAATTCTGAACATCATTTACTTTCGGATATTCCCAGAAAGCTCCATCTTGTTCGCAATACTAGATATACAGTTAATTATATTAGTCAGGCGTTCTCCATCATCTTACCTATATACAGTATAAATGTATATATATATATATATATATATATATATATATATATATATATATATATATATATATATATATATATATTTTTATAGATATATATATACAGTATATATATATATATATATATATATATATATATATATATATATATATATATATATACATATATATATATATATATATATATATATATATATATATATATATATATATATATATATATATATATATATATGTGTGTGTGTGTGTGTGTGTGTGTGTATTGAAAAGTAATATGCTTTAATTAGACAGGAAGAAAGACTGGCAGTAAGGTGGTCCAACTGATGCTGGAGGCGATGGAGAAAGGGAGGAGGCAGGAGCCCACGGGAGGGATGAAGTAGGGTTGGCGGTAGGAATGGATGGACAGATGAAGTTTAATGCTACGCAGTATTCTAGAAATATTGTTCCAGCTGTGACAAAATTGTGGAATGATTTTCCTAATCGTATAGTTGAATCGATAGAACTTCAAAAGTGCAAACTTGTATCAGATTTTTGTATGTTGAACAGGCTGTAATAAGTCTATTTTTACAATTTATATACGAAAGATCAATTTAACCCTGGATAGGTACGCTCCTCGGACACCCCTTTAAGGGTATACTCGGACGCGCGCGACCCTGACGCCAAAAATAATTCTTGAAAAATCAGTTTTTGCAGTAACCTCCTTTTTTCTTTTGCCAAAACAAACTTCAATGAATGCTTAAAACAACTGTAAAGATAAATACTACTCATCTGCAGAAAAACTATTTATTATAAATATTTTAAAAAATTAAGTAGAAAAAAAGACCTTACATAAAAATTCATAAAAAAAAAGTTTATACATATATACACAAATCCTTTTAGGAATTGATTCTTGAATTTTTAGTTCACATCTTGATGTATTTTGGATGAAGTCAGACCCATGGAGGTGAAGATCTGAAATGAGAAAAAAAGGGTAACTTTTTTTTGGCCAAAAAAAATTGTCCAAATTTCATGAATTTTTTTGGGTACCCAAATGAAATAGGAAGTGGCTAATTTTTTTAGGGAATAAACATATGTTATCTTAAAATAGAAATATGTAAAAGAATCTTCATTATTTTGTAAATTACATTTATATCAGGGGCCATATCTAAAGGTAATTTTTTGAGTACTTAGAAATTTCGTAAAAAAATACATATATTTAATATATAATATGATATTTATGCAGGTAAAAATATACCAAAATATCACAAATTCTATAGGGAACAAGAATATATATAGATAGGGCAACTTACGCTTCGGATATGTCCACAAAATGGCCGCCAACCACACTGACTCAGACTCCTTAATCTGCCACTTGAAATGTGGGAAGGGTATGTCAATTTCAGGGTGTTATTTACTAATCTAATTATTCTTGGATATGCATAAAAATTGTATGGTGGGTTGCTGGATAATTGTCGATTATTTTACGTCTATAAAATTAAAATTCTGACCCCAAAAAAATTTTTTGAAGGGAAGTAAAATCGAAAAAAAAAATGTAAAACAATATATTTTAGCTAAAAAAATTTGATGATATTCAATCAAAAAAGAAGTAAACAAAATTTTCCGAAAAATAAACATCTAGAGGAATCATTACTCTGTGATAGTTCCTTAGTACGTAGTAATTTTGAAAGAAATGGGAATAAACAAAAAAGTGGCAATCTCAGGAAAATCGAACACATACCTATATATACGCCATATCTGGCTAAAAATAAAGATAGGCATGGGTAGCCAGATCATCTAGAAACACTTTCCAATACTATAAAAATACAAGTTTTGTGACACTACTTGCCAATTCCTTACGGTAACATGACTAAGCAAAAAAATGCAAAACAAATAAAAAGAGGCACTCGCGGAAAAATGCCCAATATTCTAATATACGGCATTTCAGAAAAAAAAAAAATTTCAGCCACGTACTAGGCAAACCATCAAGGCACATTTTCCGACAAATAAACATCTAAATGAATCATTACTCTGTGATAGTTCCTTAGTACGTAGTAATTTTGAAAGAAATGGGAAAAAACGAAAAAAATGGCAATCACCGGAAAATCGAACACATACCTATATATACGCCATATCTGGCTAAAAAAAAGATAGGCAAGGGTAGCCAGATCATCTAGAAACACTTTCCAACACTATAAAAATATAAGTTTTGCGACACTACTTGCCAATTCCTTACGGTAACATGACTAAGCAAAAAAATGCAAAACAAATAAAAAGGGGCACTCGCGGAAAAATGGCTAACATTCTAATATACGGCTTTTCAGAAAAAAAAAATTCAGCCACGTGCTAGGCAAACCATCAAGGCACATTTTCCGACAAATAAACATCTAAATGAATTATTACTCTGTGATAGTTCCTTAGTACGTAGTAATTTTGAAAGAAATGGGAAAAAACGAAAAAATGGCAATCACAGGAAAATCGAACACATACCTATATATACGCCATATCTGGCTAAAAAAAAAGATAGGCATGGGTAGCCAGATCATCTAGAAACACTTTCCAACACTATAAAAATATAAGTTTTGCGACACTACTTGCCAATTCCTTACGGTAACATGACTAAGGAAAAAAATGCAAAACAAATAAAAAGGGGCACTCACGGAAAAATGGCCATTCTAATATACGGCATTTCAGAAAAAAAAAATTTCAGCCACGTGCTAGGCAAACCATCAAGGCACATTTTCCGACAAATAAACATATAAATGAATCATCACTCTGTGATAGTTCCTTAGTACGTAGTAATTTTGAAAGAAATGGGAAAAAACGAAAAAAATGGCAATCACAGGAAAATCGAACACATACCTATATATACGCCATATATGGCTATAAAAAAAGATAGGCATGGGTAGCCAGATCCTCTAGAAACACTTTCCAACACTATAAAAATATAAGTTTTGCGACACTTCTTGCCAATTCCTTACGGTAACATGACTAAGTAAAAAAATGCAAAACAAATAAAAAGGGGCACTCGCGGAAAAATGGCCAACATTTTATTATACGCATTTCAGAAAAAAAAAATTCAGCCACGTGCTAGACAAACCATCAAGGCACATTTTCCGACAAATAAACATCTAAATGAATCATTACTCTGTGATAGTTCCTTAGAACGTAGTAATTTTGAAAGAAATGGGAAAAAAACGAAAAAATGGCAATCACAGGAAAATCGAACACATACCTATATATACGCTATATCTGGCTAAAAAAAGATAGGCATGGGTAGCCAGACCATCTAGAAACACTTTCCAACACTATAAAAATATAAGTTTTGCGACACTACTTGCCAATTCCTTACGGTAACATGACTAAGCAAAAAAATGCAAAACAAATAAAAAGGGGCACCCACGGAAAAATGGCCATTCTAATATACGGCATTTCAGAAAAAAAAAATTTCAGCCACGTGCTAGGCAAACCATCAAGGCACATTTTCCGACAAATAAACATATAAATGAATCATTACTCTGTGATAGTTCCTTAGTACGTAGTAATTTTGAAAGAAATGGGAAAAAACGAAAAAAATGGCAATCACAGGAAAATCGAACACATACCTATATATACGCCATATCTGGCTATAAAAAAAGATAGGCATGGGTAGCCAGATCATCTAGAAACACTTTCCAACACTATAAAAATATAAGTTTTGCGACACTTCTTGCCAATTCCTTACGGTAACATGACTAAGTAAAAAAATGCAAAACAAATAAAAAGGGGCACTCGCGGAAAAATGGCCAACATTTTATTATACGCATTTCAGAAAAAAAAATTCAGCCACATGCTAGGCAAACCATCAAGGCACATTTTCCGACAAATAAACATCTAAATGAATCATTACTCTGTGATAGTTCCTTAGAACGTAGTAATTTTGAAAGAAATGGGAAAAAACGAAAAAATGGCAATCACAGGAAAATCGAACACATACCTATATATACGCTATATCTGGCTAAAAAAAGATAGGCATGGGTAGCCAGACCATCTAGAAACACTTTCCAACACTATAAAAATATAAGTTTTGCGACACTACTTGCCAATTCCTTACGGTAACATGACTAAGCAAAAAAATGCAAAACAAATAAAAAGGGGCACTCGCGGAAAAAAGCCCAACATTCTAATATACGGCATCTCAGATAAAAAAATAGACATGCACGTGTTAGCCCAACCATCAAGGCACACTTTCTAACACATAAACATGAAAAAAAAAATCAATAATATACGGCAATTCCTTACTACGTAGTAAATTTTTACAAATATTGAAAAAAAACAGAAATTGGCAACCGCAGTTAAATACCCAATATACCAATAACTACGTCGTATCTGACAAAAACAAAGTCACGCATGGGTAGCCAGATCATCTAGACATACTTTCCAACACTAAAAAAGCAAAAGTTTTACGACACTATTTGGCAATATCTTACGGAAAAATTGACTTGGCAAAAAAATGAAAAAAAATGAAAAAGGGGCACTCGCGGTAAAATGGTCCTCGTGGTGATGAACGACATTTTAACTAAAAAAAAATCATGCACATGGTAGCCAAACAATCCACCAAGACTTTCCACAACTGATAACCTATACAAGTTGCACCATTCTACGACAATTTCATAATACGTAATAACTTTGATAATTATGCAAATTACCTTAGAAGGGTAAACTCGGTCGCGCTCGACCCCGACGCGTCTCAGAAATCGGGGAAGGAGTACAGCTACAGCAATGCACATCTGGACACTACTAGAGCGTGTAGGCGAGACACCAACTGCAGGTCGATCACCCACAAATTCATTCACATGGGTGAGTCACGTGAGAAAAACCTCTTTTTTTTTGACGCTCGGGGTGGCGGACGACCCACCGTACCGTTCCAGGGTTAAATGTTGTTACTCCTGTTATACTTTATTTCAATATTCATTATTTTTCATATGATTTATTTATTTCCTTAATAACTTCCCTCACTGGCCTTTTTTTCTCCTGGAGCCCTCGAGCTTATAGCATCCTGCTTTTCCAACTAGGGGCTTAACTTAGTTAATTATAATAATAATAATAATAATAATAATAATAATAATAATAATAATAACAATAATAATAATAACATTAAAGAGTGTTTTGCATGTACTTCTTAGATGGGTTACAATTTTCTTATAGTATAATGAGTTTCATCCATGTTTTGCAGCTGATGAAAGGATAGAGTCACCGTTCAACAAAGAGGTTAGTTGGTTTGGTATCATGGATTCCCAGGTTGTTAAGTTGCTAAGCTCTATCCATTCTGTAGCGTTCTTTATTTGAATAATGGAACTTAACTTATCTTGTGAAGACATATGTGTATTTCATGTAATAAAGAACACTAATATACTATGAAATAGGATTTGAGTTTGTATTTTATGACCTAAGTGTTTGTCAATTTACAGAACACAATAAATATTTGTATGCTGTTGAATTTACTAGCAATTAATGTTATAAACAATTATGTTATCACTGGATATTTCTGCGTAAAATTTTTAGTGGTTCTAATACAAAGGCGAAATTTGATTGAGGTACAAAAGATGTATTGGTTGTAAAAATTCAAGTGCTTTAGGTTTAATCCCACTCTTAAACTGAATGTGATACAATTCTACGTTTGATGAGCTAGTGTAATACTTCTACATCATGACATGGAACAGCTGAAGGTTGATTGAGCTGTGGCAAAGTGTTGGTTCACACAAAAAGTCAATGTTACGAAGGAGAGGATAGCCGCACACGTTACCCACCTGTATTGTTCTAAGGTTTGCCTGCAGAAGTAGAAACAGCATTCAGAGACCTTCAGGTAAATCATAATGTCCTTTATTGCAAATTACTGAGTACCAACTCAGAAACGAAAAAAAAAATAAATGAAACAGAGACATATATTTTAGATTATGAAAGAACCACATCTGAACTGATCATTAAAAGATGTGCCGAAAGTCAAAATAAATATTAAACAGTTATCAAATTCATCCTCACCCACCTGAATATTCTGGTGATACGAGAAAGTGTGACACTTCCAAGAGGGATGATATGAGGCTGATCGTCGCTATGTATGGATAAGATGTCTATAGTGATATTGGTGGAGCATCTTCTGCCTCCCACATTAAAACAAAATTGGATAGTAAAGTCACACAAGGTTACAAACCCTTTGAATATCTTTTTAAACATTTACTTCAATTTTTTTTTAAGAAAAATAAAGTGTGTGAGTGTCTCGCAAGTGATTTCCGGTGCACAGCTTTATCCAGTGTTGTAACAAATAGTGTTGCATGTGAAAATGTGGAAGATGTTATGGATGAAATGAATTAATTCAGGGACAACAGAGTGTAATGGTATTAGAGTGTCTAAGCACAGTGGCACGGTTAACAGCCCAAGTGTCAAATAATCCTGATGTTAAGTGTCCTTCTAATTGGTGTTGATATCATAGGGTTGAGGGTCATTCTATTTATGATTACTGCCATACAAACCTACTATTACTACTACTACTACTACTACTACTACTGCTACTACTATTACAACTACTACTACTACTACTACTACTACTACTAACGTAACTAGCAAATTGGTATCTGGAGATGGTCATTTATTAGAGGTAAGTGGCTCAAGGTGTCGTCAAAGAGATATTGATGTACTATAGAATGGCTGTAAAAAGTGTTGCTAATCACTCATCAAAAGTCCAAAGAATTAGTACTTATTGGAAGATATGTGCACACCCCATAACTAAAGTTGAAAATAAAATTAAGAGTATGTCCTCTAAAGAGTACACAATTCCTGTGCTAGACTTGCATGGAGTAAAATGGGAAATTATTGCCTGTGGTATAAGTGAGCTAACTACCCCTGTTGAGAAAGTTTACACAAATACTCTACTCCCCTTCTGATAGTGATTAATTTTTCGGCCAGGTATATGTATTGTTCTCCCTAAATGAAATGTAGGCAAGAGGTCTTCATATGCTAATCTTACTTTTGGGTGTATTGCTAAGAAAGCAAAGTATAAATTTGTGTGTTTTAGCCAACATTTGACCAACATTGTCAGAAGTTTCTTAGCTCTTTTGGTGAAGGTTGATGTTTAGCAAGATCATGATGCCCTTACTTGTGTCACCTTTGGTGACATACTCAGTGGGACTATTGCTATGCTTGTTTTGAAATTAAATACAGATAGATAAATAAATATAAACAACCCCCCTCTCTGTACGAGCAACCAGAAGGAAAGAGCCAAGGAGGTCCCTGGAAACCCTTTGCAGGCAAGGGTTCCACCTGTTAAATCGAAAGTGAAACAGAAAAGAATAGATCTCATCCCTTAAGGGAGGACAGGGTGATCTCAACAGACTCATTCCACCTTTCTCTGATAGAGGTGGTGCAACCCGAATCCCATACTCGTTCGTAGTCTGACGTAATTCCTCCTTCCGGATAAGACTAAGGTTCTGTCAGGAAAGAGGGGGCTGCAAGTCCCTCTTTTGTTATGGAATTCCTACCCAGTTGTAGGGAGCCAAAAACTTATTTACTATCCCAAAGTCCTAAGCGAGAATTTCTATGACTCTCTATGTCAGAGAGAGTCACCCAGTCAACCGCTTACCTTGACGACTTTGCCCCACTCCTTGCTCCTCTGGATGAGAGCTTGGAAGTGGATGAACAATTTGGTCTTAAGGATGACCTTTTGCCTAGAGCTACTAGCCCAAAACTCACGGTAACAGAAAAGGATTTTGAACATGCCCTGTGGTCGATTTTAACCTGCATTCGGTCCTTCAATGGGCTGCCAAATCTATTGGCAGTCTTACATTAGGGCAAAGATATATTCTTGGGCAGTTCTATGGCAATCAGAGACCCCTGGGAGCCAATGCAGCTTTGCCTTGGTCAATGTGGTTGAAGAGTGCCAGAAGTAAGGCAATGTCACTGGCTACAGACCCCTCTACCTCCCTCCAAACAGGCTTGTCTTCTAAGCTTCTCTAGTCACCTTTTTAGAAGCAGAAGAGGTATTGTGAGATCTTTAACAAGCCTCCTCCAGCCTTTTTTTTGGATCATTCTATAGAGGCTCTCATGAGGGGTATTCCCTTCGAGAGATTGTTAGGACTATCATGCTTCGGGGATGGACCTTTGGGTGGGATCTGTGGGCCACTTAATCAGGACTCAGGACTGGTCTCTTGAGTCCACAAGGAAGTCGATGGAGACCTTCCTCTTTTCCTGCACTAGCACGATCAATTTCCTCTCCCACCAGGTTGTTAACATGTGTGCCAAGAGGCTCTATTGGCCGCTACCATAGGCCAGTGTTTCTTGGCTGAGAAATTATTCTTTTGAGGGAAGTTTTTTATTGACACAGAAGATGTCAAACATGTGACAGAGAGGCACAGGAAGTCCAACAAGGACTCCTCCCTTAAAATGGGACTGACAACAAGGCCCTATCAACCTAGTCCAGAGAAGAAACAATCCTCTTCAAAACCTCCAACAGATAGGGCTAGGGGTCCAATACACTAGGGCCCAACGTGTCTAATAAGTCATTTTGAGGCCACTGTAAAGGTTCAAAGCACTCTCATAGAAGAGGTAACAGGGGATCCGGCAGAAGCTGACCTCGCTAGGCCGGGCAAACGTCCCACATGTCTACCTGTGGGGGGATGCTTGCACAGCCTCTGGCTAAGGTGGCTGCAGCTCATGGTTGAGCACTGGACAGTTAAAGTGATTCCATCAGGGCATCACATCCCATTCACTCTATCTCTCCCTCCACTGACTCGGGATCCAGTCCCAAGAAGCTCCTACACGAAGGGATTTGAAAAGGAGCTGGCCCAAAGTCCAGACCCTATTGGGGAAGTGTGGTCTCCAAATATTTCCCTTAAATGAATCAATTCAGAGGCTGATGATTGTAGCAGGGCCCTTATTCAGGAGAGAAGAA
This sequence comes from Palaemon carinicauda, assembly GCF_036898095.1. Lineage (NCBI taxonomy): Eukaryota > Metazoa > Arthropoda > Malacostraca > Decapoda > Palaemonidae > Palaemon > Palaemon carinicauda. The sequence continues at coordinate 45,768,354 of NC_090733.1, forward strand.
CCCAGCACAAAGCTGGCTGCGTCTCGGTCATCTATCATCCCTGGCCCATCTAGTACCCAATAGTTGCCTCAGGACAAGAACTGTCCAGTAGCAACCCTATATCCAGTGAAATCAGACCTTCGATTCCAAGAACACCTTTGTTTTTTTAGGTCTAGAGGTAATGACTTACCTCAGGTGGTGGTTGGCAGACAAGAATCTCTGGAAAAGGGTTAATCTTCACGTACCTCCCAGGAACTGATACTCTTTTTGGATGCTTCAAAACATGGGTGAGAGCTTACATGCTGCACCACACCATCTCCGGGCTGTAGTCATATTCAGAGATGTACAAGAATGAAACTCTCTTAGAGATGAGGGGGTGGTTTTCCATACCCTCCAACAGTTCTTCCAGTTTCAGACGGGGCATTCCTTGGTCTCGATGAGCGACAATGCCATGGTACTAGCCTACTTAAAGAAGCAAGGCTGTACCTTTTCGCTGCCCCTGTACCATCTAGAAGTAGCGATACTGAGATGAGTGGAAGACAACTCGGTGTTCCTATCTCCTCTCTTTCTTCTTTGTGAGAGGAATATGCTTCTAGACAATCTGAGCAGAACAACTCGGATAGTGTGCTCCGAGTGGTCTTTCAATCATGTAGTAGCGAACTAAGTCCTGAGTTAGTGGGGGTTCTTCGACTGTGGATCCGTTTGCGAAGGACCTGAACTTCAGGCTCAAGCTCTACTGCCCCCTAGTCCCGGACCTATATATATATATATATATATATATATATATATATATATATATATATATATATATATATATATATATATATATATATATATATATCATCATCATCATCATCATCATCATCATCATCTCCTCTTATGCCTATTAGTGCAATGGGCCTCGGTTAGATTTCGCCAATCATCTCTATTTTCACCTTTTAATTTAATACTTATCCATTGGTAATCTCCTACTTCACGCTTCATAGTCCTCAGCCATGCAGGTCTGGATCTTCAAACTGTTTTAGTGTATTGTAGAGCCCAGCAGAATGTTTGGTGAACTAATCTCTCTTTGGGATTGCGAAGAGCATGCCCAAAACATCTCCCTCTACCCCTCATCACGATCTCATCCTCATATGACTCTTGAGTAATCTCTCTTATAGTTTCATTTCTACTCCTCTCCTGCCATTTAACTCCCAATGTCCTTCTGAGGGCTTTGTTCTCAAATCTACTAAATCTATTAGATATTATTCAATTGTCATACCATGACTCATGTCCATATAGTAACAATGATCTCACTAAACTGATATATAGTCGGATTTTTATATGTAATTCCAGTTGATTTAATTTTCAAATTTAACTTAATCTAGCCATTGCCTGATTAGCTTTCTCCAATCTTTCACTAAACTCTAATTCTAAAGACCCTGTATTGGAGATCATAGTTCCTAATTACTTAATTGATTCTACCTCATTATTCCTTT
>NC_090733.1:45774810-45782310 GCF_036898095.1 Palaemon carinicauda
GTGAACGCTGGATTTATATTTTTTCTTACCAGCGTTGGAAGTGATTATTTATTTAAAAAGTAAGTACAGTTTTAGTTATCTTTGCTTGTCGTGATTGTGAATGATAGGAACAATTTATTATTTATCTTTGATTATAGTGCGATAGTTTAGTTAGTTAGGAATGTTCGTAAGTGTTTTTCTTTTTTATTTCTGCAGGCCGTGATTCCTCCTTACTACTTTGGACTACTGATTATTCTGAAAGTGGATTTGATTGCAACTGATATTGCTTACGATAAAGCACTTGATTAGAATGCTCTTGGAATATTGACCTGTGTTGATGGCCATGCCGGATAAAGAAACCGCGAATTGGATTGTTCTTGAATGGATGAGATAACGAGGATTACCATAGCTTGTAACCATACCAAATGGTGGTATTGACTGCTTGGTCGATTGCGTTGATGAATTTACCGTCGGACCACGGATTTGTGGTGTAACTGCCAATTTTAGTGTTTCGGCTTAAAGAACCGATGGCGTTTATAATCGAGTAACCATTCTCATTATGGTGTATTGATATATTTGGATTTTTGTGTTGAGTGTGATATTTACAGTGACTGTTTTAAAGACGTTTGTCTAGCGTGGGTAACAACGTGTCAGTGGTTGTACATGTACTATAATATATATATATATATATATATATATATATATCTATTTTTGTTTTTATTAAATGTTAATTTGGTCGAGTTTTTTTGGTTTAGTTTTAAGGCTGTTACTTTAAGGATATTTTTTAGGAAAAAAATATTAATACAGATTTAACTATATTTTGAATGAAGGATTTTGAGTGGTGATTAGTTTTAGTTTGTCAGAAATGTAGTATTAAGGTCACGTTTTTTTTCAATTTTCCTTTTGTCCAAGAGTCCAGTTGATAAAGTAAGGGGAAAGTTTGTGTTGTGGGACAATTGTCTGGTAGAGTGATTCAAGGGTGTGTGGGTTGTTTTCCAACATCCCACCACAATGCAACCAAATTCAAATGAAACTCCTCCCATACGGCTTGGCCGTTTTAAGATTTTTTTTTCTTCCTGCTCCTTCTTGTATTTCGACACTCGTAGTAATCTAAGGACCCTCCCCCCACCCTGTTAGATAAGTAGGCAAGGACACAACTTGTAGGTTAGGTCAAGTGTGGAGAGCTTTTGCAAAATGATGGTCACTGATTTTGTAAATGGACACAACTTATGAATGCCTAAAAAGATGGGATATAAATTCGCTTTTCCAATGATGTCAGGAGGCCCAGTCCTTCATTAAAAAAGTTTTACTAATAAAATGCACATGTCATGATTTACTTAAATTTTCATCAGTTTAACGTCTAAATTTGAAGGAATTTTTTTTCAGTATTTTAACATAAAAGTCATTTTCAAAATGACAGATATTAATAGTGATTGCCTGTGGAGAACAAAACCATGTCTTCCAAATAGTGTATTATTTACACAAACCAAACGTATGAACCATTACGACATGAACAAGATAACAATGGTTCTGTCCCTTTTCTGTATTTGGATTTCATAAAACATCAATAATTATTCTTTAAGAAAATAATTATCAGGACGTTGTGTTATTTTACCAGCATAACAAGGATCTCTCAAAACTTTATCAGCTGATTTCACATCAGTGCCATTGTAGTTTCTTTGTCGTTCGATATAGCGACAGGGGTGAGTATGTGATGATACCAAAAAATCACAATGCCATGGCAAAATACAGCTTTACCCGTAGACATTACAAGAGTTCAGCTTCCAGTAAGATTAGCATTCTGCCTCATAATCAACAAAGCTGAAGGCCAGTCATTAAAGGAGGTTGAAGTTTACCTAACTGAGACTGTGACAATTTTAGCTGGTATACAACACCTGAAATGTCCCGCTAGTACACCAGCAAAACTGCAATCACATTATATTTTAACCGTAGCAGTAAGATGTAAACAGGGATGAAAGAAAGGAATTTTCATTTCTCTTTGTTTATTTCCTTGAAAAATATTGACACCATTCACAATTTCTGTAGAACACCTTTTACACATTAGATTTAAAGATATTAATTAGTCGTCCCCACTTAACATCACCATTAATTCTAACGGTGGCTTACTAAATTCTTATGATGAAAAGGTTTTAAAACCTATTTAACAAGATCTCCATTCTACTTCCATCTCATATAAAAAACGTGTTGCCGGTAACTGTCACCCATCCGTTATTATTTTTCTTAATAATATTAATCTTAGTGAGCTGAACATTTTTTTTTAAACAAACAACACTACTCAGTATTAAGAATTTGATTCTGAAATTTACAAATCAAATTAAAAAAGGAAAAACGTGACAAAACAGTAATGGCTTGCTTCATTTCCATTCACAATATAAATTTTTTTTCGGTACATCTATTCACATTAAAGATAGAGCAGAGAAAAAAAACCTGTGACAAGTTGTAACGAATAATAAATGCAAAGACACTCGCATTACCAAGAAAGCAAAGACATGCCGCATTTCCGCATTGGTTTATGATAAGGTAAACAGTTCTAGGGATTACCCTGAAATACAACTGAACGAGGTCTAAAATCAAAGATGAAAAGGCAAATTACAATAACTTTCTTTCGAAAAGTCAAAAAAGCAATGTTGCATAGGAACTCACGAGGACTCCTGTAAAAAGTTAGCAACCATATAATCATCAAGGTCTATATTCAGGTTGAAATAAAAAATAGGTAAAGATAGACGGATTAGATGAAATAGGTATAGTCATTATCTATCTATATAAAGCAAAGTGCTTGTCGGCGTTTGTCTGCCCCTCCTACTTGCTATATGCCTATATCCTTGAACTGATTGAGTTCTATTTATCCTCCAAACAACCGAACAACAACCGTTGTTCATCTTCCGCTGAGTCATGAAGTTTCACGTTAAGGATTTCTGCCAAGTCATATAAATCACAGTTAAAAAAAGTATAGTCTATGTATGCCAGAGAGAGAAAAATATTCCAGGACATTGTATTACATCATTTGGGGAATGTGTTCAAAGCCTTGGAGATCTCTAGGCAAAGGTATACCCGAAGCTGACTACAAATGCCGCAAGCCAAGAATGGCTTTGTGAGTAGGCCATCATTTCCCCTTCGAATAGCAGTGTAAACCAGTTAAACATATGGCTAATGTCTGAATTTCTTGGAGAGGTCTGGCAATACAAATCAAATGATACAGCTGTAAATGATGAAGAAGCAGTACAGTACCCAGTAGAGATTCTGATTTCCCCGAGCTGGCTGGATTAGCCCCTCATAAGCTAACCTTAAAACCTGGCTGCCCCATCATGGTCTTGCGATCTTTGGAACCCCCCAAAATGCCGAATGAGAATTGCTGCATTGTCACAAGACTACATGCAATTGTTATTGAAGCTATGATTTTGACAGGCCCTTTCAAGATGAAACTGTCATCCTTCCAAGAATGCCTTTAGTCTCATCTGATAGCGAAATTTCCTTGCAATCTAGGCGACTCTAGTTTCCAGTTAAGCCCTGTTTTGCATTTACCATCAACAAGGCCCAGGGACAAACATTGAAGGCAATTGGTATTGCTCTCCCTAGTGATTGCTTTACACATTGAATATTCTGTTTCAGTTTCAAGGACTGGAAATAGAAATAATCTCCAACAAGATAACCAGAAATGGGGTTTATCATGAAGCTCTGCAATAACAATATTTGATAACTAACGGAAACCTTTAATTATGAAAATAAAGTATTTAAATTCAGTTTTTAAATTGTTACGGAAATAAAAATGTGATAATATTCTTCATATCTTCAATTAGGAGAAAATAAATTGAAGAAATTAAATTACTCTACTTTAAACAAATATATTCCAAGGCTGAATTAGCCGTTAAAATATTTTCATAAATCTTATTTTTATTTTTAAAAATGCCTGCGGAGCACGGGTAACCTTGCTAGTAGAACATAAAAACATTGAGTAGAAAATTTATAGTGTCGGTGAACATGGCCGGACTGTGGAGTCTTAATAAGCTGAGATGAATGTTAAATATAAGAACATTATAGTAGAATAGACGATTAGCTTGACTAAAATGGGGGGGGGGAGGCTATGACTTTAGTCTAAGATCCCCTGCCTAAGATGGAGTCCCTGGGCAATCTAGACCAACCATCATCCAACCACCGAAACTACCCCAAAAACATTAGGCAAATGAGCCTCTGAAATAAACGAGCCTCAATTCGAAGTCAAGAATAATGTAACATATGAGAGCCCATTTCAAGGGAGCGGACACTTCAAACTAATGGACCCTCCAAACAAACGTTTTCAGCAAATTGAGTAAAAAAAATCCCTCTTCATCCTATACAAGTTTCACTTGCACTCCTGGGACAATCGCTAGGATGGGGGGAGCCTCTTTCCCTTCCTCTTTTGTGACCCCATCCAAGCGAATGTCACAGTAGAGCCAGTGAAACTCGAGTTGGATAGCGAATGATTTTGAAAGTTTATTTGCTGACAACGTTTGTTTGAAGGGCTCACTTCTTTGAGTTATTTCCTCCATAGTGAGTATAGGGATGTGATATCCGGTGTTCCACAGGGTAGTGTTTTTGGCCCATTACTTTTCATACTATATACACATGGTATGTGGTTTGGCCTAGAAATCAAGCTTGTTGCATATGCAGATGATGCTACTCTTTTTGCATCAATTCCATCCCCTGAATGTAGATCTGGGGTTGGTGAATCCCTTAATAGAGATTTAGCTAAAATTAGTGCATGGTGCAAATTATGGGGCATGAAGTTGAATCCTAACAAAACTCAAAGTATGATTGTAAGTAGGTCAAGGACAGTGGCTCCTCAACATCCGGATCTCAGTATTGATGATGTTCTTTAAATTTTTTATGACTCTTTCAAAATTTTAGGTGTGATTCTTGACAGCAAATTTACTTTTGAGAACCATATAAGGGCTGTGTTTTCTTCAATTGCACAAAAAATTGGCTTATTGAGAAATTCTTTTAAGATTTTCGGTGATCAATCTATTCTGAAGAAGTGTTTTAATTCTTTCATTCTACCTTGTTTTGAGTATTGTTCTCCTGTCTGGTGTTCAGCTGCTGATTCTCATCCTAATTTGTTGGACAGAAACTTACGGTCTATTAAATTTCTTATTCTTGATCTAGATATTAATCTCTGGCACCGTCGTTCAATTAGTTCATTATGTATGTTTCATAAGATTTTTCATAACTCTAACCATCCTTTTCATTCAGATCTCTCTGGACAATTCCATCCTGTTCGTAATACTAGGCAGGCAGTTAATTCTAATAGCCAGGCCTTCTCCGTCATGAGGCTCAATACTACGCAGTACTCTAGAAGTTTTATTCCAGCTGTTACCAAGTTGTGGAATGATCTTCCTAATCGGGTAGTTGAATCAGTAGAACTTCAAAAGTTCAAAGTTGGAGCAAATACTTTTTGTTGACCAGGCATACATGAGTCTTTTTATAGTTTATATATGACATATTTGTTTTTGACGTTGTTAATAGTTTATATATGACATATCTGTTTTGACGTTGTTACTTTTTTTTAGATTGATTTATTGTTAATTTATTCTCTTCATTTATTTATTTCCTTATTTCCTTTCCTCACTGGGCTATTTTTCCCTATTGGAGCCCCAGGGCTTATAGCACTTTGCTTTTCCAACTAGGGTTATAGCTTGGACAATAATAATAATAATAATAACTGGAAATGTGTTCTTATGTGTGACGTCATTCTTGACTTCAAATTGAGGCTCTTGTCCTTCCAAGGCTAATTTGCCTTATTTTTTTTTTGGGGGGGGGGGTAGTTTAGTGGTTATTGCATTTAGTCAAGATGTTTGTAACCCGCGCAGCGCACATTTTGCCAGCTAGTATATGATTAACATTCTTACTACATTTCACCTGTACTGCCCTGAGAAACATATGTCCTTACTTGTTAGCACCATATACTCTCCAGACACGGTACATCACAAAGCCACATATCAGTCATCGAGGTAGTGCCATGACACTGGATGATAAAATTTCTCAGGATGAGAGAAGGCAATGAATGACGCTCTGGCCTTCATGAGACGACCAGTTCTTGAGAATCTGCCCGTCTCAACTATCAAGAGAGGATCTAGCTTCTTTACAACACTGTGTAAAAACAGATTCCTGGCAAAAATTATTAGATATCATTAACCATTAAACAAGTGTTGGTTCCTTGTGGTACCTTATTGACAGGATTATAAAGAAACCTCCTCCTATCCTACACCACAGCCTTGCAATACGGCGAGTACATGCTATTGCTCAAGATCTGTTGGATTTTTACAGTGTTATCTGACTTCTCTCAAATAGTTTACTGATTATTCCGTAGGAGTAACTATCTCTGACGCCAAAACCAGATACATTGCTCTCTCCGTTCATTGGTAGATTATATATCCCCCATGCATTAAGTCAGCTTTCAAAATCAACTCTAAAGCCTCTCTAAAAATTCTATAACCAGGAATTGAGACACATCCTGGGGTTTCCAGCCTCCACTAGAACTGTAAAAGATGCATTATGAACACCATCTCTTTCCCATTGTTGTGAAAATATAATCTTATGTCACCTATATCAGTATCATATTCCTGTATTACCCTTACATTTCTCCTCATTACTCACAAATCATCAGAATTTCTCTGGATCTAGATGAGCCTTTTTCACAATTACGCCATGGGCAATGTAGAGTAGTTGGAGCAGTTTGTTCAAGCATTTGGGGGTTTAACATCAACATCATGGTGGAGGATGTGGACCATGACCTTGCACCCAGGCAGATTCCTGTGCCAGCAATCTCTATTATTCTTGTCCCATAGACTATCTTGCCTGAACTTGAAAAACAGCATATATTAGGGACCATTGGCAAACTGTCCTTGTTCCTCAGTATAGTCAATCTTTTCTACATGGATGGCGACTTGCAGCATTACAGCTCTGCTGGTAGTACCATTTTCCTCTACGTTCAAAACCCTATGAGAGGGCTGAAGATGTGTTGATCTTTTCCCAGCCTTTGAACACCCACCAGAGAGCTGGATTGGCTTTGACCACCCAAAGTCATTGAGCACCACATATTGGGGACTACATGGTCTTCTAGATGTATCTACTTTAATCACACAGAACAGAAACAATTGCTGGATAATCTGTGACTCATATTCACCCCTTCTACCACTCTCATCACATAAACCCGCATACCAACCCCTGATTACTCAAATACTTAGGAAAATAGACGTAGTCAATGCAAGCTCACTAGTAGTGCAATTCCTATGGATTCCCTTTCACATAAGACTCTTGGGTAACAGAACTATTGACTATCTTGCAAAGGCTCTCTGTCAACTAGATGCTCCAGAGAATGATGCTCCGGCTATATCTCTCCCCTGCTGAGAGGAACTGCTTCCATTTACCCTTAAATTGAAAATTTCCTTCTACTTCTCTCTTACCATAACAGTTTTCGTTATTAGGACAAGTGAAAAATTAACCCTTGGGTGATCCGACGACCCG
>NC_090733.1:45792310-45799810 GCF_036898095.1 Palaemon carinicauda
AACATCCAACTCTTCAGCCAGTGTCAACACTTCTGAATTAAACGTTACAGATTTATATTAAACCAATTCTCTTTTAAACTGCTTTACGTGACTGTTCAACCTTTTTGTTTAGTAAACTACAAGTTTGCCAACGAGTATCCCTCTCCCACGTAACTTTTCTTATAATAGTTCCTGAGAAGCTCTTTAAGTATTAAACAAGAATGGACTAAAATTCAATTAATATATATTAAGTTAGGGTAAAATTACTAGACAATTAATAAGAAGATTCATTGTGAATCTTTATTACAAGAAAAACCATATGAATCATCACAAATCATGGCAGCGGTAGGATACTTTGCTGTGTTGTATTAAGTGTTTGAACTAATACTGGCTTTATTTCGGATACGTGTTGAATCATTATACGTGTTGAAGCATTATACGTTTTGCATTATACGTGTTGAAGAATTTCGAAACATAATCTCTAGAAAATAGAGGGAAACAAAAGGAAGTTTCGAACCAATGTATATTTGAGTATCTTGCATGTTTTCGTTTGCTATCTTGTTTTATTGCATAATTAATAATGTCTCTCCATAGAATAGGAAGTTAGGGCATTTGATTCTTGTAAGAAAATTTTTGGTGTGTTATAATTTTCCTTTTTTTTTTAAAGTGGGCTATGAGTCTTAATAATATTGTCCAAAGACTCACACAATACCAGTACGACTTGAGATTAACTGCAGACAGACGGTCACGCAGTGCTAGTGTAGGAAGACGTCAAAATTTGACTAAAAATAATAATTTGAGTTACCGAAGTTCGAGTCCTTTAAGAGCAAATATCGCCGATATGAATTCCGTGGGTTGATCACACAAACCACACGGTTTTGTGGAAATTTAGGTAGGGATAATCCTGACAAACAAAGTTTAGAGAAATACAGTGTAAATAAGTGGTTAGCGTATAAAGAGAATAGAAACGCTAGTTTTAAAATAACTGATAAAGTAGAAAAAATCAAACAGGACATGTTGTTAGTCAACATAGACGTAGGGGATGCTCACCCTACATTAAACGGTAAGGCTTTTGAAAACATTACAACTTTCAATGAGTTCAAGGAGGAATGCAGGTTATTGTGGCGATCGGCCAAGGAGACCGATCGGTTGTTGAACTTGTATAGGTTTACCTCAGCTAAATTTGAAGGTGATTCCATGCCCAATTTCTATACCAAGGTTTTGAATCATTTAGGAGTAGTTAGGGAAGACATTTTGTCATTACCCATAATCACGGTAGGGGACAGAACCAAGTTTAGTGAGGATAATAGCAAACTGGTAGGTTTAGATGAAATTCTGACTTATGTGGCCTACGGTACATTGTAGGCAGCCTTTGGTGAAAAAGAAAGGAAGGCTTTCAAAGACCTAAAGTTAGATCCCACCCAGAAACTCACAAAAATTTTGAGCCAAATTTAGGAAGTGATACTGAAAAACGAGACCCAAATTGACGAGGTTATATTTTTGGCGAATACCACAGAAAAGAGGTATCAAAATTACAATAAGAATAAACATTACCATAAAAATTATCAAAATAACCAGCCCCCTTATAAGTCAAATGAACAAAGCAATGGAAATTATAATGATACATATAAATCTAGAGGAAATTATCATCATAAGAGAGCTAGACCAAAGAATAGGTATTGCCATTATTATCAAAGAAGAGGTCACACAGACCAAAGAATGTTGGTACCAAGGTAAGAAATATAATAAACCCTCAGAAAGTACTCCTCAGGCACAAGCAAAGGATAGCGCAAATCCTACAAATTACTCCGAAGAAAAACAAGGTAACAGAAAGTGACTAGAAGAGCAGGAAAGGAGTCCAGGAAATAGGGAAACCAAAGAATGGAAGGATGTTGCGGGTAGCGGAGGTACATCCACGTTGCCAGCAACATATTTATCCTTCCGACAGCAATTATTACTCAAAATAAAAATCAATATAGAAGGTAAAGAATGTCTTAGTTTGTAAGATTCAGGTAGTACTGTAAATATCATAGGGCTCCATACCTTGACAGATTATTTGAATATATCTATTTCCGCAATCAGGAGTGAGGATACATTCGTTCAGGGAATAACTGGCAGTCAGGTTAACAATGTAGGAGCCATAGATTTAAACACTGAATTGTTAGAGAAGAAGTGTCAAGTGCCATTTCTGGTCCTTCAATTAGTAGCATTTCCCACTCGAGCTTTGATTTCTTTTGAAACAATGCAAGATTTTGGCATAGTTTTTGATTGTCAAGACAGAAGACTAATTTTAAAGGGAAATAATCAGGCAGTCTGTTTCCAACTTATCGATGACAAGTCCAGTACAAATTTGGCCAATTTGCAGGGGACCGCTTCGATAGTTGAAACACACTCCGGTTCAGAAAGAGAAAGGGATATCAAAGTAGAATCAGAAGAGAGGGAGAAAGAAGAAAATTTAGCAATTGCACATAGAAAAGGGAGAAATTACTTCTTGTGAAGGCAGCATAAATACTAAGGAAGGAAATGTCGACAAAGAATCTGTGAGAGCAGATAAAAAGCAATTCTAAGAAGTTTTGCTGCTAGGTACATTGAACTCACAAGAGATAAGACACTTACACGAAACAGAATCTCATAACGGAGGAGATGAAGATTCATGTTTTTGTACTCAAGTACCAACTGGGGAAATAAGTCTGATCAACACAGCAGATGAAAACAAAGTAATATGTAGATTAGCTAGAGATGTAGTACTACTGCCCAATACTCTTACTAGAGTATATCTAATAACCCACCTACACATAAAAAATGATATAATATTGAACCCCAGAAAGTTTGCCAGAATATATCAGAATGGATAACTCATTAGTTCAGATGGAGGGATTAGCCTGTACTACTTATGTAATGAATTATTTTGATAAAAGACTCCATTTGTTAGCGGGTACCGCATTTTGTTCAGGATTAGAGGCTACACATAAGATGATTTCTTTAGAGGAGGAAGTATTCTTTACCATAGAAAACATTGATGCAGGAATAGATAGGGAGATAGATAACACAGATTTTCCTGAGTACAGAAAAAGATTAATAGAAACCTTAAATAAATATAGGCAGGGGCATAGTAATTACGGGTGAAAGGTTAGGTAGGACCGAGGTGTTAAGACATAAGATAATCCTAGATGATGGAGCCAAACCCTTTTTCATACCTAATTATAGATTACCTATCAGCCAACGTCCAATAATAAATAAAATGATAGAAGAAATGGAAGAAGAAGGAGTGGTCATACCCTCTAAAACCCCCTATAATTCTCCCATCTTGTTAATTCCAAAAAAATGATGGAAGTTACAGATTAGTGATTGATTATCGCAAGTTGAACGCGAACACAGTTTCTGATAGAATGCCCATGATCCAGGAGCAAATATCTTCTTATCCTTAGATCTACTAAGGGGATCTTGACAAGTACCTTTAGACGAAGAATCTAAGCCATTAACTGCCTTCAGCACACATAGAGAACACTTAGAATTTCTGGTAATGCCATTTGGATTAACATAAGCTCCATTGACTTTTGTAAGATTAATGTTATAGATCTTAGGAGACATAGAGAATGTGTCAGTCTATTTAGATGATGTCATTATATTTAGCAAAGATATGGAGAGCCATTTCAGAACCAAAGATATCGTTTTAGAACGAATAAGATTAAGATAAAGATTAAGAAATGTCAATTCCTGAGGAAATCTTTAGAATATTCAGGACATGCGATCGGTGCTGATGGATTGCGCATGCAAGAAGGAAAAATAAAGGCTATTGTGGAATATCCTGCTCCACAAAAACCGGAAGATGTAAGAAGATTTTTAGGAACACTGTAGACCATTTGTCAAAAATTTTGCAACTATAGCTAAACCGTTGACAGAATTAACTAGTAAGGATGTAGAGTTTGAAAAGCAAGTAAAAAAAGAGGAAGCTTTTCAAGTGTTGAAAGAGACAATAATCCAAGATCCTATCTTAGTGTATCCAGACTTTAACAAGAAGTTTTACTTAGCATGTGATGCTTCAAATACAGGAATAGGAGCAGTTTTGTTACAGAAAGCAAAAACTAGAATGAGGGTAGTATGTTATGCAAGTAGTCTTAAATGCGGCCGAACGAAATTACAATACCACAGAAAAGGAATATTTAGCCATTTACTGGGCACTGAGAAAGTTTCAGCACATTTTGTTAGGACAAAAAGTATATGTACTTACTGATCATAAACCCATATGTGACCTATTTAAGAAGAGAACTTTTACTAATAACTTGAAGTTTAATCGATGGTTTATTAGTGTACTAGAGTTTGCGCAAGAATTTAGATACATTCCAGGTAAGTTTAATACTTTAGCAGATGGATTATCTAGAGCACAAGAGGATACTGAAAGAATTATCACGGCTAACACCTTTTGTTTCAGCTGTCAGGTCGTTGACTTAGATTTGGAAAGAGTGAAAATAGAACAAGGGAAACAAGCAAGTATCAGGAAAATAATAGGAGATTTGCGTCAAGATGAAACTTCTAGGTCAGATTTTGAATTAATAAATGGGATATTATATATGAAAGCTAAGGATAGAAGTGCTCGTTCTAGACTATATGTACCTGACACACTGACTAAGGAAGTAATAACTATAACACATACCCACAAGTTGGCAGGACATCCAGGAATTAAAAAGAATCTAAGAACAATAAGTAGGAATTATTTTTGGCCTAAGTGCAGTGAAGAAGCAAAGGAGTTTGTAAATGAATGTCAAACTTTTAATGGTCATAAAGGTCATGTAAATGTCAGAGCTCCTATAGAAAAATATCCTAGTAATTTAAACCCTTTTGAGGTAATTCATATGGATCATATGGGACCCTTTCCAAAAACATTGAGAGGAAATAAGTATATACTGGTTTTCATTGATTTTATTTGACTCGGTACTTAGAAATTATTCCAGTTAGAGATAGAACTGCTGTTTCGGTTGCAGAAGCTTTAAAGACAAAAATTCTTACAAGACATTCGTGTCCGGAGGTACTTTTGTCGGACAATGCACCCGAATTCACCAGTGAAGTAATGAAAAAGCTTTGTGATTTATTAGAGATTAAGAAAAGTGAGATAACCCCTTATAAGCAGAGTTCAAATGGGACAGTAGAAAGGTCAAATAGGAAGATACTGGATGTACTGCGAACTATCATTAGTCCAACTACAGAAGATTGAGATATAGCTTTAGAGGATGTTCAATTTACTTTGAATAACACAGTGAATGAGACGGTAGGAGAAACCCCAAACTTTTTTCTTTATGGTTATCAGAAAAGACCGCCAAACTCTTTTTTAGATGACGCAAAACCTTATTGGGACACATATTATTACCAGGACTATGTAGCTTGGAAACTGAAAAGAACCTTTCAAATAATAAGACAGACCAGACAATCTCTAGAAAAAGGGCAACAGGTAAATAAGAAATACTATGACACAACTAGTTCCAATACTCACCTGAAGGTAGCCTCACAAGTATATATAAAGGTACATGTAAAGAAAGAACCGAATGAAAAGGTGTCTCCCACATTTAAAGGTCCTTATCGAGTGTTAGAAAGGGAAAAGAATAATAAATTTAAAGTGATACATGAACAGAGTTTAGATGTAAGGTATGCCCATTAGAATCATATAAAGGCTGTAAAAACTGATCCATGGTCCTCTCAACTTCTACAGGAAGTGGTGGAAAAACTTCCTTTTGATCCTACCCCTAGTGGTCGGTATCACTTGCGAAATAGGCATTAAAAGTGGGGCCTTGATACAAACGCATGGAAAAGGTGAACTGTTAACGGATTTTGCTGTAGTAAAGATCAATGTTAATTCAATATTAGAAAGGGAAGAACATTTGATACAGTTAGATAAAGAAATACGAACGTGCATACTAACCCATAGTGATTCTGCCTTTGTAGAATTATTAAGAAACCTACAAGGAAAAATTGAAGACATTGTCAGGCCTCAAAGAAACAAGAGATCTTTATTACCTTTTGTAGGTAGTACATTTAGTGCTTTGTTAGGAGTGGCTACAGAAAACGATGTTAATGGTTTAACTGATTGTGTAGAACTAATCGAGAAATGGGCTAACCAGAAGGGTAATCTTATGAATACTTTAATAGAAAATAATAATAAGAATGTAGAATACATAAAAAAGATCGCGGAATTTATTAATCAAGTTAATGTAAATGTTTCTAACAAGATAGATGACCTAGAACAAGTGTTTAAGATAATTCATGAAGTGGAAATTGAGATTAGTGATCATAAGGAATCTGTGAACGGACTAATAAATGTACAAAAAGGAATACTTAACCCTGCTATCTTTTCTCCAAAAACTCTGTAAGAAATCAAAGATTGGTGTATAGTAAATAGCCATTCCAAGCCTTTGATAGAAGATATATTTTGGTATCATACTATGTCGACTGTGAAGGTAATAAAATGGTATTTGATGGTTTTGATTTCTTTTAAGGGTATGAATTTATTTGACCTATATACAATACATCCTTTCCCAGTTAAAATAGATAATGCAACAGTAATTTAGAACCATCTCAAGGTTAGTCTAGCACTTGATATGAATAAATTGTTGATGATTATTTTAGAGGAAGGGGAACTAGAATAATGTGTATTGATAAGTGAAAGTCAATCCATGTGCAATTTTGTGCAGTTTAAACAAGATATAAACAATTTTCTATTTATACGAGGTATTTTCTTTTAGAATTAAGAATTGATGAGAGAGTGCAAATTTGAAACTTTCAGTTTGCCATACAGGGCATTACATTTAGGTGATGGAATCTTTGTTTATGTTCAAAATACTAAAACTGCAGAGTTTACTTGTAATGGGAAGACTCAAACATTTCAGATAGCAAATGTGAAATCATTTATATATTCTTGCTCAGTAGTAATTCCTGATTATCTCTATTATGTACCAAGTGTGTTTTTACATTATGAATCAAATCAGTCTTCCATTGCAAAGAATTATGAAACCAAGATTAACAGTGGTAGAAAATGTGGCAATGCCACTTGATAATTATTATGTTCTGTTTTACAAGCAAAATGTTGCACCATTTCTAACTACGTGTAATGTATTTTTGATTGTGCTTATCACTGTGGCAACATATAATGTGGTGAAGTATTTGATTTTCAAAGAAGTTGGAAAGGATTTATGAGTTACAAGTAGTTATTACTGGAAAACCTAAGGAATAAGTTTATTATTTTGTGGTATGAGGATTCTATAAGAATCCTAGAAGCTGGCAGAGTGGTGTCAGACAAATGATTATTTTTGGATAAGTTTCATATGCAGAAGGTTTATGTATGTTATTGATGCCTTTATTCATGAGTTTTATTACTTAATAAGAAATAGAGAGTCTAATGCAGTTAGTAGTAATTGTGAAAATATAGAAAGAATTGTAGAGAGACATGGGAGCGAACGAGAAGTTAGGAGGTTGTTTACAGTTAATTCCGCTGAGTCCAGTGTTATTTTCCAAAAACATCCCCCAGCGTCG
>NC_090733.1:45819810-45822310 GCF_036898095.1 Palaemon carinicauda
TCATTTCGTTTGAATATATTATGGTTCCACTTACTTTTCTCCATACTACAGATACGTGTCCATTAAAAAGCATATATTGGTCAAAATAAATACCCAAATTTTGTACGTGTAGGTTTCTTTTAATATGATGGCCATTAAAGTTTAGAACGGTACCCAATGGAATTTGTGATACATATTACCTTGTGCCAATGAATCTGATTTTACTTTTTTTTTATTTATTCACATTTAAACCATTTCATTAAAATATCGCAGTTCTGCTTCAAAAATAGCTTCTGCCTTCATACTATCGGAAATTACAAATTGACTGTCGTCTTCATATAGTACGAGAAGATAGCCCTCTAAGAATTATGCCATATCTTTGAAGTAGTTCAGTATGAAATTAGCCATATTATTGATGTGAATAAGAAAGAGCACGGGGCCTAAACTAGATCCCCGGGAACTCCAAAATATACATGTTTTCGAGAGGAGTTAATATTATCTAGTCTGACTATTTGGAAACGATATCTAAATAGTTACTAAGCCTAAAAGAATCTCTATTTTCATTTGCCTACACTTTTTTAAAAAATATCGTTGCTAACGCTATCATATGCCTTTGAAAGATCTAACAATATGATTAACTTTATCTTTTGATCGTCAATATTTTTATAAACCCTTTCCAATAGCTTTACTAATATATTTCAGTAGATAAATGAGGTCTAAATCTATATTGCGTAGAGGACAATTATTTATTTTGTTGAAGATATTCAAGTAATTTATTTGTTACTATCTTCTCTAATGTTTTTGTCAAAATGCGAAGAAGGCATTTAGGTCGATAATTTTCAATATCTTCTGGGTCGCCGCTTTTGTAAAAGAGTACAACATGAGGCACCTTCCATCCATCTTGGTGAATACCAGTTACTATTGAAGTATTGAGTATTATTTTTCAACGAAGGGCCATTACAGGAAAGGCATCTTGAATGAAGCAAAGGGGTATTACATCTGATCCCACTGAATTTGTGTCATTTAATCTCTTTACAGTGAAAATAACTGTATTAACATGAAATGGCTAAGGTCTAAAAAACCTAATATTATCATCAGTTGATGCGCTATTTAACGGTATCTGGTCTCTATCATTATCATGAAAATTCTCTGGTGACTTCTCATAAGCCGTCTCTCTAGCGTTCAAAAAGTATTTATTAAATTCCAAAGCATTTTTTATTTTTTTGTCATAATTTGATATATAAGTATTGACATTTAGTTTGGAATCATTTCATGAACATTGTTCCATTTATTACATATATTTCCTTGACAATTAATGAATTTAATATTAAAGTTTTCGTTTTATTTGCCATAACTAATACCTGGATACGTTTGTCTTTGTCTTTATACTGACGTTGTAATGTTTCGTTCATTCTATCCAACTTGGACTTATTTTGAAGGGCATCTCTAACTCACATCGCTTCTTTAACATCGCTACAGTAAAATAAGAGAGCAACTAGTTTAGACTCAGAACCCTCCCAATAATATCAAAATTGTAGCTGGGCGAAACACTTTATGGGGAAAAAAAATAATACTGGCAACTTATTAATCGCAGTTTAAATACGTTTCTAGTAACAGGCATCTTGGAGGTAATTATTTCTTCCGTAATTTGCAACTTGGCGTTCGTGAAGGTCTAGGAGTATGTGATGACCTTCTTATAATCTCCAAGAAGTACTGAAATATCTTGATTGTGGCCACGAAGCTCGTATGATTGGCCTTTATAGTTCTGCCTTTGATAGTGTTAATCATGAGGCCCTTGTTTTCAAATTGAAACAGTAGGGAGTGGGTGTGTCTTTTCTTAGCATCGTTATTAAATGTTTGAGTAATAGATTAAAAATAGTTGCTGTTGATGGACACAATAGTGAGAATATAAATGTGATATCTGGTGTTCATCAAGATTATGTTCTTCTCCAATGACTGTTCATACTTTGTACGCATGATATATGATTCGGCCTAGAATGAAAGCTTGAAGCATATGCAGATGAAGTTGAACCCTAACAAAAATCAAAATATATATATGACCAGATTGTAAGTACGTCGAGGACAATGACATCTCAACATCCAGGTCTCCGGTTTTTTTTTTTTTTTTTTTTTTTTTTTTTACGACTCTTTTCAAAGTTTAGTTGTGATTCTTGATAACAAATTTCCATTTGAGAGTCAACTTCTTTTTTTGTCCATGGCAGAAAAAAATAGCCTAATAAGAAAGTATTTTAAGATATTCGGTGATCAATCCATAGGGGTATAGGAGCAACGTGATGAGGGCTTTTATTCACTGCTAATTCACTTTTTTATCTTTTACTTTTGAATAAATAAAAAAAAATATTGAATTGTATAAATTTAGTAACTCATTCTTCATAGAGCTTATAATTCAAAAGCACTTACTCAAATTAAAAGTTTCTGTTAACATGAAAGGAAATACTTTACTTATATGTATATATAGTATACCTTCTTATTTTAATCCTCTGGTACCTACGTGATGCAT
>NC_090733.1:45824810-45852310 GCF_036898095.1 Palaemon carinicauda
AAAGAGGTAGGAAATAAAATACTGGAAATAAGGGAAAAATCTACGATAGATGGAATAGAATAATCATAACTATTGAAAACTAAAAAGAGTCTACAAACATAAGATAATTTTAAACACAATCAAATAAATTTAGTATACACTAAATAAACGAATATTTTTGAATAAGTCAATCTTCAGTGAATATCCCATCATAAACTTCATTGTTATGACAACTCATTTCCGAAATTTCATAGTTATATCATGATTCTAACTATTTTTCCGGAATATTTTGCCAAAATTTTCATTATTTTTACCACCATGCTTTTATTTTCATATTATTTGGTTATATACTGTACAATATAAATATACTAAGAATTATACGTATATATATATATATATATATATATATATATATATATATATATATATATATATATATATATATATATATATATATATATATATATATATGTATATATATATAATATATATATATATATATATATATATATATATATATATATATATATATATATATATATATATATATATATATATATATATATATATATATATATATATATATGTATGTATATATATATATATATATATATATATATATATATATATATATATATATATATATATATATACATATATATATATATATATATATATATATATATATATATATATATATATATAAATATATATATATATATATATATATATATATATATAGGTGTGTGTGTGTATGTTGTAAATAAAAGATATGCTTAGAAACTCGTCCACGTTGGTGTGATGATAGAGCAGTCAGCAGACACCAGACGGCAGTGCTTATCAAGCTTCCATAGTATGTGTGTACGTTGTCTGCTCTTGACATTTCTGGGCATTTATCTACTTGGTATCGTGTGCTCTACACTTCAAGTGTTTCTGCAATGCTAAGGAAGAATGGCATCATGAAGAATAGAACTGAAAATGCGGAAAAAGCAAGAGAAGGGAGAACATCGTCGGCCATTAAAAATACCACCAGCTAATACTTTGATACCCTTGACCAGCCATGCGCCACCCACAACGCCGTCCTCCAACAAAGACCCCCACCAATGCTATATGAAGAAAATTTGTCATACCGAAAACAGAAAAAGGTGTGTCCAGTATAGAAAATATTCTCTTTAGAGAAACAACTTAGTAGATATTGCTAATAATGCAGCCTGTCCTGAATGCTTTGAAAAAAGTATAAAGTCAATTCCTGTTAAAAGACATATAGACACAGGAGTAAGAATGTTTTATACAAATGTAAAGATGTTGTTTTTTATAATAATAAAGACGACTATCCATCAGTGATGAATAAAGGGATTCGTGTTATGACTGCAGTTCTTGTTTACTATCCTGAATGTTTGTGAGACGTTGGGACTGTGAATATTGATATGTCATACAATGGCCCTTTTACCGAGCGTTTTCTCAATTGTTTAGAAAAACAAGATAAGAGGATGGATGCACCAACAAAGAAAAAAACAAGAAGGAAGATAAAGATGGACAAGAGTTATGCTGCCGGACCATACTAGTCGCCACGGAAAGTCAAACTTTGAATGCCTTTTTCTCAAAAGTAAGTTATTGCCCTTTAAAACACTACGGCTTTCTTAGTTTTATGCAAATGTTCATTTTTTTCTTGTTATTTGTCTTTGAAAGATCTATCGGTTGTATAATTCAATCTTTGGCATTTTTTTTTATCTAATATCTAAATATTTACGTAACGGAATTTTTTTTTTTTTGCAAATTTAAATGCAAAAATTATAGCTTTAACCATCTAAAGTACTCAATTTTACTTTACGAAAGTGTTAACATACTTTTCAACTATTAAATGAGACTTAAATTGGCATTTTATCTATGATATTTGAATAGTAGTAGGCATTTTTGTGGATGCATAAAAAACGCCCTTTTTCTATTGCAGATTTTCCCTTTAGCAGCTAGGAGAAGTTTCCAGGTGGAAAGAGTACCTTGAAATAAAATTTTCCCTACGTTATCATGTGTTTTTGTGAACCAAGTAAATTTTTTAAGACCGGTACCTTAAAGAATGGAAATTAACACATCAACAGAAGTTTTGTAGTTATAAAAAATTGCTGAAATTTCTATACATTGCTCTACAATAGTGATACAAGAAAACATTTGCAGTGGAGATATTAAAACACCTAAGCCGGTACGAAACGCAACACTAAGAGATGTAAAGAGAGCTTTAAAAGCCCAAAAAAAGGCAAAGCAGATGGAGAAGATGGCCTGACAGATAGAGGAGATTTCATAATAGCATAACGGACTGATCTTCACATGGAATGTCTCCAAGAATCCTGTATGCTGTATATACAATTTGGAAAAACATCACCATTAAACTAATTCACAAAAAGAGACAAAAATATCTAAGAAATTACCGCCAAGTAAGTTCACTCTCGGTAATATATAAAATATTCACAAAGATCATATACCCAATGAAAAGACAGCTATTCATTTATCAACTAAGAAAACACCAGTATTTAGAAGAAGGTATGCAACAACCGACCATATCCATATAATTACCCAGCTAATGAAAAAATAAAGAGAGCATGACATACCACTATGTATTGCATTGTAGCCTACGAAAAAAAACTTTTCATTCAGTCAAGAAAGAACTTCATAGACAAAGAATATTATTATTCGACTAAAACGAGTTCTTAAAATGCTCAATAAGCAATGAAGAAAAATTCAAATATTATTTGAAGGCTTTAACCCATTACAAGAACTGCAGATACGGAGAAAAAAAAGTCAACTGAAAGCAATATCACTGATGCTGTTTTCATTGAGACAAAATAATGAAAGGAGATTAGGCATAGGAAAAGATAATTTACCCTGATAAGAAAACAAGTATATTGAAACTTTACATCGAGGAACATAAGCCAGCATTATTAGACCATTGAAAGAGAGAATATGATGGAAAGAATTAGAAAAAAAATAATAAATTCATCAGTTACTGACGCCTTTTAGATTTAGAGTATAAATGAATAAGTGAAAGGAGAAAGACTGTGGGTGAAATGAGGCCTGCTGTATTGGTGTTTATTTTTATATACATTTGAAGTTCAAATTTTTCTTTCGGTTCAATCGGTTATAATCACTTGCCTTGTATAGCACGAACTTGGAAATAACAGGTGATATAAAGGTGACTTCCTATAGAGAGTATGCTTTGGTTTTTGGTGTTTAATCGGTACAGCCTGGTTCTGGAAGTAAAGACTTTTAGTATCTGTCAAATGCTGTACAATATAGTGATGAGTTACGGAGTTTTTATAGTGACACTAGGGTATATATTGTTACAATATAAGTTATTCTATGTTCAATTAAGTTATGTATTCACTAAGAAAGGGGTGAATTTAAGTTATAGGATATTGTTATTGTAAATCACAGAAAAGGCCTAATTTATAAAGGGATAGGTTTTATATTAAAAAAACTCACGTTTTCCTCAGAAATTACCTTTATTTCCGTCAAAATAAATAGTTAATAAGATATACTCTAATATATCCTAAGGTAATGGGGCCCATCCAGTGGGAACCGGGGGTTTTGGGAGGGGAAAATTTAGTGGTATATCAATAATTAATGGTAAAACTAGCCTTTTCTTTTCTATAAATTATTCTCTGGGACGCATATCAACTCCACGAAAAATATTTCTTTAACTTTTCCGTTTACATTTAAAAACCACGTGTATTTGCTCCAGTTTGTACATTTGAGCATAGCTTTTTGTGGAATAACGATGTCAAACTTCCTACGCACTAGCCTAGCCATCCTTCCACTTTTTTTCTACCATAGGAATTACTCCGATTTGATAATTTGTAAGTAGCTTTTCCTCTTCCTTCCCTTACCATATGACAAAGTTTACCATATTTGGCCATGTTTGTAAGCTTGAGTGTGACATAGGCAGTTTTACAATACACCCCTCGTTTTGTTCGGAATACTCCCACAGTTCCTGTGTAGTTGTCGTATGTTGTGGTTGTGCATTATGGAGCCCAGCATAACAAAGTCTAATGGCTGCTAGCTTGACTATCTAAATGGTAAAGCCAAGTTTCACAGTGAGTAATACGGTACTCCTGATGTATTGAATCATATTTTAAAGCTCATTGTACTATCCCTCAATGCTTAAAGTGTCCCAAGTGTGATTCTGAGTTAGCATTTAAGGATGACCAGCACATTTTTACTGTAACTCTACTATAAAGATTGTCAGGACATAATAAAAAGGGTCACTCAGGTGTCAGCCATAAGGTGAGGAGTTATTTGTGAATAGTTTGTGAACTGGGTAGTGGGGCCTAGGGAGTATGCCCCCCAGGGAGGTCTGTGACCAGGATAGGTTTTTGAACTTGAGGGGTGTCATGTGTGCTTGCCCCCAGCTAGCTGAGAAGGTTTCTGACATGGGATAGGGATCCATGAGGATTGCCCGGGCTAGGTGTGTAACCTGCAAAGAGGGGTCCAAGATCTTGGGCCCCAGATCATTGACCTGGGAACTACTAAATTAGGTTAGGTGGGTTTTTTATGTTCCGTGTCTCATTACAAATCTTGAAAATGTTAATGAATGAAACTTTTACCTGCTTTTGCCCAAATAAAATTACAGGTTCACACCTGTGTTTGTTGGGCAGGGAGGGGGATAATGGGAGAACAGTTTATTTGTTGTTGAAATAAAGATCAAATTCGTTAAAAGCACATTTTTCACTGTCAAGAAAATTATTATTATTATTGGGGTAGGGAAATGTAGTTCCGTGCTGTTCTATAATTTTTGTTCTGTTACTCTACTGTGATACCATATGCGCTAAGTGCAATAAGATTAATGTTGCACAGTATTGCATTGATAAAATATGTTTGAATTTTTATATAAATGTATCATCGTATGATATAAAGGATTTAATCATATATTAATGGTCACAAAGAAAGAATGTGATTCTGCTTACTTTTGTATTACAGTAAGATCCAGTCTTTTAAGAGTGATGCTCTTTTGTTATTTCATATATATGTACAAGAGTTTGTTTACTTCGATGCTCTCACTTAGGAGTCAATAATATAAGATGATAGAGGAAGAAATGTATTTTAAAAATACATGGCTCTTATAGAATCTCACCTAGAAAATATGGTGACATAGGATGAGATAAAAGGATTTATTCTCATTTAGTCTTTGGACATTACAGGTGAGTAAGCTGACATAGTAAGTATGATGTATTATATACATCAATTAGTGACATAGAATGGGATTAAAGGATTTATTCATAGCTAGTAATTTGTACATTACAGGTGAGTGAGCTGACACTGTAAATATGTGATAATTACATCAATTGACAAGGGAACCTATGCAGAGGATGCATCAGCAGAAGAAGAGCCAAATAGACAATGCAACCCTGTGCAGCAGGAAAATAACGCCAACCATAGGAAAGCCACTTTCATAGGCTTAGATCAAGTTCAATATCAAGAAAGAAGCGAATATTAGAAATATCTAATTCACATATCCTAAAACCCAGTAAGGTAAGATTAAAATTTGCTACAAGTAAGCAATAGGTGGTAAATATTTACCATACAGTTTAGAGTAAGAAGTCACAAAAAGGGCAATAAACTACAAAGGAACTTTCTTTAGGAGGTTACAAGTTAATTTTGTAGATTTCATTTGTCTAACATAATCCAAGTAATAAGTCAAAATGTCTCTGGATATAGAACATACTCAGAAATTCAGCATTGTTGTTGAACCCAATTTTATCGCAACACGATGGCAATAGTGGTGTTAAAAATTCAAGGTATATTTAGATACATTAGGTAGTATGATAGATGCCCAAAAGACGATGTGAGCACTTCACACAGCCGATAAAAAAGTTCGGGAAGTGTTTAGGATACAGCAACCTACGATGACATTAGTGAAACAGAAGTTAAAGCTCTTACCACATATTTTGCACCCCAGGTTAATAATCTTTTTGAAAGGTATCAATTTCCAGCACAGGCATATGAGGAAGAAAGAGAGAGCTCAAATGCATTTGAGAATAGACTTAAGAGTTTAGCTGTGTCATGTGAATTTTTAGAGTTAGATAATGGTATCATAAATCAGGTTATTGCCCATTACACATCACAAGAGCAAAGAAAATAATGACTGAAGGATAAACATTTAACATTAGAGAAGGTATTGATTATAGGCAGAGTTTTAGAAATATTGAATATGCTAAGTAATATAACAGATGGTGCTACTATAGCATGATATCTACCGCACTAATTGCATCCTATTCTAAATAAAGCTGTGCACTACTTAGCCAATCGACGTTGATCTAATGCAAGCTGTGTAAGGCCTCAAACTATATACGAAACACTTTTATGAAAAAAAAGAAACTCATCTATAGTCCATTTTAGTAAATTACCAAAATAACTGAGCAAAATATACACAAAGCATTGACTTTATCCAATCGTAGCCCATCATACTAGCCATTTTTTTTTTACAATATCTAGTGAAGATGAAGAATCTCTTAACTATCTAAGGCAACATGATCTGCTTGACCATTTTTTTGAAAATGTAATTCTGCTCGGGAATTGTGGAACACTTATGCAAGGAAAAAAAAAAAGCAGAACAGAAAGGGAGAATTCCAGCCTATATTGAGATGTTTCAAAAAAGGTTGTCAAGCATATCGATCAGTAGGGGATAGAAATAATTTTTGTTTTCACTATACCAGTTTAAATGAAAAATCCCCATCAACATAAGTTTTTGTGATGATTCAAAATTGAGCAGACTACAATAATTTTGAAGTCGCCCAATACCAACTGGTTTAATATATTGTGAAGTTTGTAGTGATATGGTATCACACCGAACGATTTGTCAAATGTTTGTTCGACAGGAAAATCCTGTACAGCTTGAAGAGTCTAGAATTGCTAGGCATCATAAATATAATAAAGGCCAGATGATGCCTGAGGATTATCCCCCGAGCTCAGAAAATTCTGATGCCAAGGTTATAAATAAGAATCAGGAAGAACATATCGATGGACCATGCATTTTTGGTTTGAAATGTAGAGATAGGGAGACACTCATTCCTGTAATAGAATGTCAATATAAACTTGGGTCTGTGATTTTTTCGAATGAGCGGCCAAAGTATTTTTTGACAAACCATTACAAAAATGAAAAATCTGATCTTGAAATTCCTAATAAACTTGTTTTTTCCTTCTGCTTTTCCTTTCATCTTATATGTTATAAAAGTATTAAACTGCATTATATGGGAAAACACATAATTGGTAGATATTATGCTATAGTAGAAAATGGTTGGTAGATATCAAGCTATAATAGAAAATGGCTGATAGATATCACGCTCTAGTATAACCTAATAGATAATTCTACAAGCAATAAAATGGAAAATTTTAAAATCAACAACACACGCTCAAAGTTGAAAGATAATGAGAATCAGAGAAAAAATACATCAAGGCCTAGTCACACGAAATTAACGAACTTCAATGTTCACAAATATTAGAATCAGACCTACACTGTGAAACAACAGGAAAAGCTAAAATGCTTTAGGTGTGATAAAACTGATCATCACCCATACAAAGGAAGGAAATGCCCTGCTATGGGACAGACATTCCTGAATTGTAGAGGGATGGGCCATCCTTCTACAGGATAATTCATCATAACTGAGAAGAGCTCGACCAACTACCTTTGTAGATTTTCTAAACAGTACTCAAAGAAAAAAAATGCAGCAGTTGATAATAAAGCGGAAATTATTCATGATAATCAGGACATGTCAGGATTTGATTTTGCATTCCTCATAAATTCTGTGAACTAAGATGTAAAGAGACACATATTGGTAGAAGTGATCATAACCAATTATAATGCAAGTTGATAAAGCAGATGTATCAATTATGTCTGAGAAAAATGCTAAAACCATTACTAATATGATATTGGAAGCCCCAAATACAGGTTTGAAAGTTTAAAATGATTTTGATATTCGGGTAGTAGGTGCTTTGAACTTAGAAGTACAGTATAAATATCAGAAGTTACAGAGAATGCTATTAAACGAAGGCAAAGGTAATGGACAACTTTAGTAGAATTGGACTGGTTACTGTATTTGAAATTAGATTGGCCTAGTATTTTGAAGGTTATAGGTACACAAGATGAACACAAGAATGAAGCGTCTGTTGATAAATTTCTATCAGATTTTCAAGATGTATTTGAAGATAAAGTCGGTAGAGTAAAGAATGCATAAGAAATCTTAGTTTCAAAATCAGATAGTACTCGCAGATATTTTTCCCCAAGACCAGTACCATATGCATTAAAATTTGCAGTTGAAACAGAGAACAATAGGTTGGGGAGGGAAGATTCGTGGGAAAACGTTACATACTCAAATTGGGATACACCTTTAGTTCCTATTGTCAATAAAAGTAGTCAGGTCAAGTTATGTAGATATTACAAGGTAACGTTGAATTACGCAGCTTCAGGTAGCTCAACATCCTTTACCATATCCGAAAGACATTTTTATAACTATGTCTGGATGTTTTATATTTTCTATGTTGAATCTTAGACAAGCATTTTAACAGCTTCCCATGGATGAAAATTCCCATGATCTATGTACATTAAACTCATCCCTAGTTTTGTATATGCTAAAGTGATTTAGAAGAAAAAGGGAATAAGCAATAGAAAGCCTCCTAAAAGTAAGACATGTTTCCCTTTATTCTAATGTCATGGTAAGATCTTGCAATACTCCAGAAAAGTGGATACCAGGAGAAATTGTAAGAGATATAGGATATTTATATTATGATATTCAATTTGCAGTAAATATTGTGAAAAGTGATGTGTATCAATTACAGCCATTAAATAAAAATCTTGAAGATCATGTGAATGTTAGAGATGAAAAATTTTCAGTACTCAGATCAAATGAATTAAATGTTAACCAAGAAGATCAAACATCAAATGTAGATTCAGAATCTATTCATGTGCCAGTAAAGGATGACATTAGAGTATTTCCCAATAGGATGAATATAGGGAAACCACTGGTAGATTAGATTTGTAAAGTTTTGTACAATGTCAAGTTTAGAGGGAAGAGATAATTATGTATATGTAATTTGATACCATATGTGCTATGTGTATTAAGATTAATGTTGCAGAGTATTGCACTCATAGAGCATGTTTAAACTTAGTTATAAATGTAGTTCCGTATGTTATGAAGGATTTAATAATTTATTAATAGTCTCAAAGATATGATGTGATTTTTCTTACTTTTGTAATATAAAAAGATCAAGTCTTTTAAGAGTGATGCTCTTTTGTTATTTCGTATTTTTGTACAAGAGTTTGTTTAGTTAGATGTTTTCACTTGAGAGTTACAAGCCATTGAGAGCTGAGCTGTAATGTAAGCCGTTAGAAGAATAGATGCATTTTAATAATACAGAAATCTCATTGAATCCCAACAAGAAGATTTGGCAACATAGAATGGGATAAAAGGATTTATTCTCATCTAGCATTTTGTACATTACAGGTGAGTGAGCTGACATAGTAAATATGATGTAGTATATACATCAAGTCTGACTTGAGTAATGTGTTGGATGCTCGACTGTGTTGATGTTTGATCCTCAAGTCACATATTCTCCCATAACGGAGTATAGACGTACGGTGTGTAAGCACTACTTTGGCACTCCCTTTTGTTTCTTTATTAGTTGGATTGTATAGTTCTTTATTTTGATGTTATATTTTCGTTACAAATTTGCCGGTTTTGCGACTAGATTTATTGATTAGCATAAAAGAACGTATTAACGAATATGCCTGAGACTTATTTACACTTGATTCATCCCTCTTCCTTCTAGCCTTGAACCCTATGTCCGTCACAGTAAAACAAAGCAGCTTTGTGTCGAGAACTGGAAAACAAATCTTTTACAGTAGTAATCATGAAAAAAAAATGGAAGGAGATGTTCATTTATGGAACTCTCATTCAGATATTGTTCTTCTATGTTTTATTTTTACGTAACAGTAATTATGATATCAGGTTTGCTATGGGTTCAAGGTACACTTAATTTGTATTTGTTATAGGTATTGCCAGACTTTTTAGGCTACCTCGTAGATTCTTAGCCCATCATCAGAAAAAAGAAAAAAGAATCTGTTAGTTGTATCATTACAAACTTTTTTCATAATTTAATTATATATCTTTTTATCAAATGTATAACATATCTATAAAGTTGCTTCTAAGCTCAGTGTTTGTGAAGTTTTCATGAGTGATGAGGAAGGTAGATCGGTTAGGCAGCGGACATTGACTGAAAAGTGAATGGAAAGGGAAATACGTGTTTATAGAAAGGAGTCTGCTAACACAGCCAGTTGGTGATTTATATCTTTGCGCAGTGAAGAGGTGCCAAATCTGAGAGTAAAACTGAATGGAGTTATTGCTCTTAATAATTGAAGTAGAGTGGTTATTGGCGAGGAGTTTAAAGCCTAAAGTGATTCATTGATTGAAAAAAACTGAATCCTATATAGAATATTGGTTCTTCTTGCGGAAGCGAAATCGACAGTATACCTAGAATCGAGCTTAATGGTTCCACTAAGTAGTCTCATAAGAGTTCTAGAAATTCAAGTTAACATTCTTTGTTGATGGCTGAGGCGAGGTTGAGATAGGAAAATTAAAAACCCTGTTAAGGTTTGTGGTTGCAGTATCCAAAGTTCAAGCTGATTTAGAGAAATTACAAGCTGAGTTACATAATTACAGTTGGAGCAGAAATCAGCAGTTATGGAATGTATGATAGACATGCCTCAACAACGAGATTTTCTGGTTGTAGTGAAAAGTTTCATTTGTTGGTTGATGAGTCTGTAAAGCCCCATCAAATCGATGGCAGTTTATAGACTTTGCCCAATTTGTATGCTTTAGAGATTAAAAATCCCCCATCAGTAACTCGGTTTGAGGATTTGGTAGATGACAAAGGTGAAAAGAATATATTTTGGGGGAAGTGTTCAACAGTCACTAAATGTAGTTGTTAAAACTAGTAATAGGCAAGGAGTCGCTACTGGCCATGTTGCTTTGGTTGTACAACCTAGAGTTTCTTCTTATAATTCTGGAACAGGTAGTAGTATATCACCAATGGCTCCTAATGTGTCTCGGAAGGTTGTTCCCATCAATTAACTTAGGTGTTGTTTCATCTTCCGTGATTCAAAATCATTTCAGTTTAAGTCCAGGTTAGAGTATCATGTACATAAGGTTCATCACCCCCTATTATTACACACAGGAATTGGATTGTTACAATGAGCTGCTTATTACTCTGATTATGTCTAGATTTCCAGTAGAAGAGCCGATAATCTTAACAGATGTTCTAAAATATGCTGAATGGAAGTGTTCCTTTTCTGCTTTGATCGATAAGCCTGGGGTGTCTTTTTGTAAAAAAAAAAAAAAAAAAAATCTTTTTTTTTTTAAGAAATTGGTTGGAGGTGAAGCTAGAAAATGCATTGAAGGTTTTTTTTTATATTTATTCAGATTATTCTTATGTGGAAGCCATGAATTTGTTATACAACAAGTATGCCATCCTTTTGAAATCTTATCGGTATTCAGAAAATGTAGAGTCGAAATAGAACATTAGGAAAGGACGATGTTGGTCTATGAAAGTTCTTGAATTTTCTGAAGCATTGTTTGTAAGCTTCAAGGGGTCTTGGTAACCTTGCCGTCATGAATGATGAGAAAGAAAACCAGATGTTACATGGTCTGCCAGATTAGAAACAAATCGTTTGGCTTGTATAGTAACAGAATATGAGGGAAATATTTTTTTCTTGTTTTAGTGACTTTGTCAATTTTCTGTTGAAAGAGGCTGATATCACATGTAATCTTATTATGTCTACTCAGTCTTTGAAATATATGTTGCTAAGCGACAAACTGGAAGAAAAGGCGAAAGCTTCAAATACTTTCTATTCAAATTAAAGTGAGCAGTCAATGCCAAATTATTCTGACAAGTTGAAAAAAAGAAACCTACGAAGCTTTTGTTCTATCTTGATTTGTGTCGAAAGCTCAAAGAATAGACATAGGATGTGAGAAGTAAGTTTGACATGTGATTAAGTTTTGCCAACTCAAATTATTTAGTCATGAATGTAAGAAAAGACATCCAACTGTGTTACATAAGAGTAAGGAGACTTCTGCTGATTTTAAGAAAACTAAGGATTTGCATGTGGATGCACCAGTCTTTAAGCCAATGGCTGCTCAAAATATTTCAGTAGTTAGAATCAATGGCAGTTTAATTCAATGATTGTTCCATTGTGGTTAACTCATGAGTCACGGCCAAATCGTGAAGTTTTGGCCTAATGTTTACTGGATGATCAGAGTGACTCTACATTTGTTTTAAAGATAACTTTACAAGAGTTGAATGTTAGTAGTCCTAGAGTGAATTTTTTTTTGAGTACAATATTGGGTCAGGATAAACTGGTTGAGAGTTTAATAAAGATCAGTGGTTTACATGTCAGAAATTTCGATGGTACTGATTGTTTGAGTTTACTAGCAGCATATACTTATAAGATTTTGTCAGCTAATCGCAGTCATACACCTTCGCCAGACATGATAAATAATTAATTGGCTACATCTGCATTGTATCAGAGAAAAACAGCAATTGGGTGGAACTGAGTGCAACATTGTATTACTCATTAGCTATAATTGCACAAAGGCTTAGTTTCTTAAGATATTAATTCAGCATTAGGCCATAGCCGTTATGCACAGCAAAGTATTTTAGTTTTAACTATTATTGGAACTATTTCTACTAAAATTATAATGACTTTGGAGCTTCTAGTGTTCTCTTAGCATCTGAAAATCTTGATCCTTTGTCAATGCCTATGGTTCAGTTCACTTTGAGGTGCAATATTAAAGATGTTTTCCCTTCTTATGTCATGAAAGTATTGGAAAAAAGACTTCACCGAATTGGAAACTGGTACCGTAAAACTGTCTACTGAAGATTGTTGATTCTGACAAATTTTGGTGGTTAAAATTTTAGAGGTAAACTTGTCTCTACAATCGGGACACTTTGTTATGCCTTTGCCCTTTAGAAAAGATGATCTTATCATTTTCATATAGCCTGTTTAATGCTCTGAGATGGCTGTACTTTCTATTAAAATGCTAGGAAAGGGACAAGATGTTGCATGATCATTACATATCATATATGAATGATATGCTTAAACGAGGTTTTGTAGAAGAACTACTTCAATCAGAAATTGTTAGCGATCATTGTTTTTATATTCCAGACCATAGTGTTTATAAGTATAAAAACTAAGCAAAATCTGAGGTGATTTTTACGGCAGTGCTCTTTGTAATGGAGTTTCAATCAACGAAGAGTTTTTCAGGGACTTGATCTAATAAACGATTTATTTAGAGTTTTGTGCTATTTTTTAGCAAAAAGCCTATTGCAGTTTTTTATGACACTGAGAAAATGTTTTATCACTTTAAAGTAAAAAAAGATCATAGAGATTATCTGAGGTTTTTGTTGTATGAAGAAGAAATTTCTGGTAGGCCAAAAATATCTGAATTACTGTTCATTTGTTTGGTGCGGTGCCATCACCAATCTCTGCCAAATTTTGCATGAAGAAGGCTGCAGATGATGGTGAGCCGGAGTTTGGTAAAAGTGTCTGAGTTTGTTTGTAGGGATTTTTATGTCTATGAGGGTCTTACTTCAGTTTCTATGTTTTCAGATGCTATTGAACTTATGAGAAATACACAGAAACTTTGTGCCCAACATGGGATATGGATAAAAAAATAGTGTTCAAACTCGAGAGAGGTTTTACAACCAATACCTATAGAACATCGTTGCCATTCGTTTTAAAGCTTTCATTTTATTAACAAGTGTGACAATATAGTAGAGTGTACTTTGGGTGCTGAGTGGTCCACTTTGGTAGATTTTTTTTTAATTAAAGGTGCTTTTGAAAGAGAAGCTTTTGTCCAGGAAACGTATCCTGACAACCACCAGTTCGGTGTTTGATCTGTTAGGGTTTGTGTCGCCCTTCATTCATCACGGTAAGCAAATTTTGCCAGCGTTATATCGTGAAAAATAAAATGATTGGGATTCTCCTCTGTCCGGTCGAGTTTAATCTTATTGTCCCGAGTGGAA
This sequence comes from Palaemon carinicauda, assembly GCF_036898095.1. Lineage (NCBI taxonomy): Eukaryota > Metazoa > Arthropoda > Malacostraca > Decapoda > Palaemonidae > Palaemon > Palaemon carinicauda. The sequence goes on from NC_090733.1 coordinate 45,838,854, forward strand.
GTCAGAAATTTGACATTTACATGATGTGACTCTTGATAGGAATGAAGACTTGTGACATTTCACAGGGTGTTTCGGTGGGGTGCCATCACTTTAGTGATGCCTCAGTACTTGGGTATGATGAAAAACCTACCTATATTGCATCGCATGATGCCTCTGTCCAAAACTTTTGAAAGATGTAGGTTGGTTTCATGGTCCCTCTTTTTTTGTCGGAGTCAGATTTTGTTCCAGAATCGTGGTTGAAATGTAAAAATTGTTTGTTATCTTCATATGATTGGGGAGTCAAGAAGAATGTTTCAGTTTCGAGCATGCCTGTGCAAAGAAAGCATTTAAGTTTGAAGACGAATTTATGTTTCCTGGGTGAATCTATGATATTTTCTATATTTTTTTTTCTTGAAAAATCTATTGCATAGTGTCTCAACTTTGGACAATCTCTTTACGTAGTATGTTATCTCTATATGAAAGGGTTACTGCTGAGGTTCTACAGGAAACCGAAATTAAAATTCTGTAATCCACACAAAATAGTTTCTTTCATCCAGAGCTTCATTAGCTAAAAAAAAAATTGTAGTATCAGTCTTTCCAGTAAAGTTTATTGCTTTAATTGTTTCTTAGATGACAATGGTCTTTTGAGATTAGGTAGTAGGTTATCTCTTGATGATCTCAATTATGAGGTGAAACCTTCCAGTAGTGTTGCCTAAATTAGATCATGTTATGTCTTTAGTCATTATCTACTGTCACTGAAAGATTGCCCAGCAAGGAAAACGTTTCACTCTTAACGATGTTCAATCACAAGGTTATTGAATCATGAATGCCACTTCAGTAGGTTCTCGATTTATTTCTAAATGCATTGTCTGTTGAAGGAACAAAAGGAAACTCGTGGATCAGAAAATGAGTGATATCCCAGAATCCATATGATCATGTAAATCCCACTGTGTGTCTCCTTTTCTGTGTGTGACTACTTTGGATCATTCGTTATCGATGAGGGCAGAAAAGAGGTCAGGAGATATGGAGTGTTGTTCGTGCGTATGTATTCTCGTGTTATGCACCTGGAAGTTGCATATATATCTGTCCACAGATTCTTTAATTTTTGCTATAAGATAGTTTATATCGATTCGAGGGCTAAATAGGATGGTTAGGTGTGATAATGCTGGGAATTTTGTTGGTGAAAAGAATGGGTTCGAAGTTTGATTAATTTCTACTTAATCAAGATTCAAATTTTCATTTCGATTTCAACATGCTTATTGCAAGTCTTTTTGCCTTTTGGAGTGTTTGATCAGGACTAAAACGAATATTTTCTCTGGGATTCTGCCGAATCATAGATCGGAGGACTTCCGTGCACGAGGCGGCTGCTATTGCTGATAATCATCCCTTGTCTTTGGAGAACTTAAATGGTCCAACTTTGCCTCGTCTAACTCTACTATACCTTCTCAGTATGAAAATTAATTTTATTGTTTTGCTTACATGAAATTTTATGATAATTCCATGGACTGTTCTAGTCCAATTGGCAGCCACACTTTTGCCAAGCTGATAATATCCATTCGGACAATTGCCAGTACTAGTGATATGTGGACAATAGACAGGCAGACAGCTTCCCGGAGGACAATTTCCATGTTTAATTCATTTGTTTCTTATAAACAAAGAATATTCCTTATCAACACGGCTTTACGAATTACTTGTTTTGATATAGGCAGTTTAAATAACTTGTCCTAAGCAAAATCCTTGTTTAGAAATCTCAGTTGAGTCAGAGTAACTTTTATTATACAAAATTGCTTGTTAATTATGCTGTTGAATGTTTTACCTAATATATGCATGTGCCACCTTGAAAAGTTGTTCAGGGATCAGTGCTCTATGTCCTTTAAACCCCTATTTTATAGACATTATGTTGATAATCCCCTTGTTCTTTTCAGAGATAGACATCATGCCACTTTGTTTTTAGTATACATAATCTCATTTCATTCAATTATTAAGTTCACTTTAAACTTTGAATATAATGATCAACTTTTCTTTTTAAATACCGAAAGTAGTAGTAGGAGATGTCAAAAAAGGCATTATAATGCATGGAAAGAAAAAGACCATCATAGAAGGAAACCCAACAATGGATTTATTGCTAGATGGATGGGAACGCAACTATATCAACTGCAAATTTTGAGTTGTTTAGGTATTCCCCTTTTATATGTTATTAGCTGCATTTTCCAAACCTAAATTTTAAGAACTTCTAGGCATGCTTTGCATAATTTAGGAGATATGGTGTTTCCCTACCTAACTGCTATCCCTATCAGAATTTTCTCACTATCTTTGTGTAGTTTTAGAATTGTTATACTTCCCATATAGATATCTTCAAGCAGAGGCGTAACAATAGGGTGGCAGAGGTGGCAAACTACCACGGCCCCAGGGCCTATAATGATTAAAGGGGCCCATGGACGTAGAGTCACAGAAAGGGAGACAAGGAACCCAAGGGATATGGGCCCATGGCCGTAAAAAGAAGAAGAAGAAAAAAAAATATGCTACTGCTTACTATTATCTTTTAGTGATATAGAAAAAAAAATTATTTCAAATTCCTCAATATAATACTGGTAAATAATTATTAACAGAAACTGAGAAGACATTACATATTGTTAATGTATATGATGGCCTTTATGGGTTATGGGTTAGGAGGTCATAGGGAGTATTACTGTCTGTACACTACAGGTGCGTATGAGATCTTGGCTTGAACGCGTTATGTTCCTGTCTAAGTCCTGGCCTCCGTGTACACCAGTTACCAGAGCTTGTCAGTTGTCACCGCCAGTGACCACCAATATCTTTTGATAATTTAAAGGAAAAAGTGAGAGAAGTTTTTCACGTTTCGTGATTGTTTTACATTGTATTCTTTTATAAGTGGACTGCAACTGATAGTTATCTTACACCTTATGAAAGATTATGTTGATTATGAATTGTGAACTTAATTTTAATATTTGACTCACAATACCAATAGTGTAATAGAATGAACAATGCATTGAATAAAGTTGTAATTAATATCTTCAAAATGATATCAATCAAAATTATTTTATAGCGCCTCAGTGACGGGGTCGATATGGTGTTTGCGTCCCTCCTCTGTGGTGGCAGATTCGATTCTTGGCCATTCCATTGAGGAGTGACAGATGTGTATTTCTTGTAATAGAAGTTCACTCTCGACGTGGTTCGGAGGTCACGTAAAGCCGTTGGTCCCGTTGCTGAATATTCACTGGTTCCATGCAACGTAAAAACACCATACAAACAAAAAAACAATAGAATTTTTGTATATCAGATGTTAACAGAGTAAAATTTTCTCAATTAATAATAGTTTTTATTCACAGTGAATCGGATATATCATGCCTCCTAAAAAACATCTTAGTGGCAGTGAAAAGCGGCAAAAGAAAAAAGAAAATGAAATTAAGGTATCAAAGCTTCCAAAAATTAGTGGTTTCTTTTCCCCAACAGTAGAAATGATTAACGAAAATGCAAAGGACAATGACAGTTGTGAAGCCATTGGAGAAAATACAAATAGTAGTGTCACTAGTGTGGAAATGCCTAGTACTAGTACTAGCTTAGTTGAAACAAACACAGCAATTGATAGAGGTGGAAAGAAATTAGACGAAGTTGGCAAGCCTGATTCTGACCCAGTTTCCGACACTACATTAGACAATACCTGTGAAGATGAGTGTAAACATAGTACCTCAAAAGACCATGCGCCTGAGCTCTCATTTGACACAATAACTTCGTTGTGGCCTACAGACCGAGGACATTTTATGGAACAAAAAGAAGGACCAAACAAAACAATTCATCATTAGAAATGGACATTGCAAACCTAGTGACCCTTTCAAAAAGGATGCAAAAGGTCGCTCTTTCTCTGAAAAATATTATCATGCAGTGTCCAAATCAGGTGTGAAATTTGAGAGGTCGTGGTTATGCTATTCAGTTGTTCTTGATAAGGCTTATTGTGAGACATGTTGGTTGTTTGCTAATCCAGGAGCCAGTAGATTTCAAGATACATGGATTGATGGCTATTGTGACTGGAAACACATAGGTGAGGGTATGAAGAGGCACGAATCATCCCAAAAATTCATGCCTAGTGTATGAACAATGGCGCCTACATGGAACTTTGAGTGAAGCACTTGAAGGTAATCTTCAAATGGAGAAAAAATATTGGCATCAGGTTTTGGACAGATTATTAAATGTAACTCTTACATTAGTGATGTGCAATTTGCCATTTTGTGGACACAAAGAAGGAACACAAGCAGAAGATGAAGATGATTATGATGAGGATGAAAGGAAACGTGGAAATTTTATTTGCATCATTGAGTTGCTTCCTAAATATGATCCAGTTCTTTCAGAATTAATCAGTAAACCTAAAGGTAAAACAAAGTATATGAGCCCAATGATACAAAATGAACTCATTCAGTTGCTTTCAAAGGAAACTGAAAAAGAACTTACTTATGCAACTCCATTTTATAGCATAGTGTTAGATACAACACAGGATAGTTCCAAAATTGATCAGATGTGTGAAATATACCGTTACTCTAGCATAGAATATGATGATAATGGAAAGCCAAAAGCCCTACAAATTAATGAGTCTTTTTTAGGGTTTCATAAAGCTGAGGGCCAAAGGTGAGCTCCACTATCAGAACAAATTTTGTAGATAATTAAACAAAGAGGACTTTCTATTTCAAGGTGTCGTGGCCAAGGATATGATGGAGCTAGTAACATGAAGGGGATATACAAAGGTGTGCAGAAAAAAATAATTGATGTTGAACCCAGTGCAGTTTATGTTCATTGTGCTGCTCATAATTTAAATTTGGTGATCAATGATGCTGTCAAGGATGTGACAGAAATGGCGCAGTTTTATGATATTATTCCAAGAGTCTATGTGTTTTCGGATTGAGTATCAAGAGATGGGACATATTATCTAGCTTAATTTCTAAATCAGGCACTCACAAAGGGGTAACTATTAAAAAGTTAAACCCAACTAGATGGGCTGAACGTTATGATGCGGTATTTGCTCTCAAAGTTCGATTCTGTGATGTGCAGAATGCTCTAGCACAAATAATATTATGCAGCTCTAAGGCAGACGAACGCAATGAAGCCACTTCACTAATGAAATGTCTTAAAAATTCTAATTGTGTATTCGTTTTGACGTTTCAGTCCAAAATCATACAGTCAATAAATTTAGTATAAATAATGTTGCAATCAGAAGTAGTTGATCTTGCTAAGGCAGCACGCCTCTTAAAGGTTTGCATGGATGAGATGTGCAGATTAAGAAATCAGTTTGAGCATGTTGTGACGGGCCGAGAGCAAGGTCGTGACTCAAAGGCAGGAAGAAATCAACTGAGTTAGTTTATTATAGAACACTCTCCTTTATATACAAAACCTCAAGGCAACAGTCTTTTTCATGTTCAAAAGACAGACAATGTTACAGAGGAAAACCAGAGACATGATTATTCAGGTTCTTTTTAGTTCGAGGGAAGAGCGCAGATACAAGCATAATATATACAAAATAACTTATGTACGATCGTGTGATACACGGTTGGTACCATGTAAAGAAAAAAGCAACAGATATAGCCCAGAAGTGCTCAATCAGACCAGAATTTAAGAAAAAAAGACTTCATACCGTAATAAGACATTTTGGCAAGATTTGTGAAGACCAAAGATTAGAAGATCCAGAGAGTTTGTGTAGAATAACTTTTTACTATCGTACTCTGGACATCATCACAACTCAGTTCAACTTCAGTTTTACTGGCTTGCATGAAGCTGTCTCATCATTATCAATGTTGGAAACAATCTCATTGCAAAATATATCTGACTCAGAGCTGTACGAAAAATCATCTAGTTTTGTGAAAAAATACCACAACGATGTGTCAGAAACATTCACACAGGAAATTCTCAGCGTGAGATCTGCTCTGAAGGGAGAAATAAGCAAAGTTTCTATTATTAAGAACCTTGCTAATATGTTGATCATAGAATATCATTTTATTTCAGCCAGTTTCCCTGAGGTTTGCACTGCACTGCTATAGTTTTTAACTATTCCAGTCACAACTGCAAGGGCAGAGCGTTCATTATCCAAACTAAAGCTTGTTAAAAACTATTTGCAAAGTACAATGGCACAGGAAAGATTAGAAGGACTAGCTCTACTATCAATTGAACAAGGAACTGCGCGTAAATTGAACTTAAGTAAAGTCATTGACAGATTTGCAGAGATGAAAGCAAGGAAGAAAGAATTCTAGAAGGTATAAGGTATATTTGTTTATTTAATGATGGTATAAATGTTTTGGACCAAGTTGTGTTTATTTTCATTTTATAGTTATGGTAATTATGTAATAATGTAACGGCCGCATAGCGTATTCAACTGCTTCATTATTGAGAATATATAATTTAGATGTTTTTTTTTAAGCTATGTATGTATTAACAATTTGTAAATATATATTCAATGCCTGCATATTATATTTCAATATCTTATGCCTACCAGTTTTACGATATATCAAATCAATTTCTCTACTTTCTCTCTCCATAATATATATATATATATATATATATATATATATATATATATATATATATATATATATATATATATATATATATATATATATATGTACGTATGTTATATATATATATATATATATATATATATATATATATATATATATATATATATATATATATATATATATATATATATATATATATGTACGTATATTATATATATATATATATATATATATATATATATATATATATATATATATATATATATATATATTGAGGTAATGGGGGCCCACTGTAAGAAAGTAGCAGTATGAGACATAAAAGAGAGGCAATAGAAGGCATAGGAAGAGGCCCAGCAGTAGGAGAAGATTACGCAACAATATTTTGTATTGATAGATGAATGAAACATCATAGTAATAAAACTCTCTGAACTTTATTACAAATTTCTGAAAGAGTGCTTCATACCTACAGCTGTAAAAAGGCATTATCATATTGATTAAAAAAAAGAGAGGCACAAACAATTCAAAGAATTATAACACATTACGTTGGTTCTATATGATATATAAAATATTTACAAAGATCTTTTAGGTCCAAATAGCAGGACTTTAATCAAACAAGAGAGCAGGAAGGTTTTAGAAATAGGTATTCAACAATTGACTATATCCATGTAACTAACTAGTTAATATAAAAATCAAAATATTATGACAAAGGCCGATGTACAAACAAAATTAATGTTAATGATGTATATAGAACTTCTTTTACTAGATTAAGGTTAATCACGCATAACCTTGCTATTGAAACAGGTAGGTGGAACAGAAGATGTCTAGGTCGCCTCCCAGTAGAGGAGAGACTATGCCCTTGTGGCGAGGTAAAAACGGAGCTGCATGTGATGGAGTCCTGCCCTATTCCACATAGTACACGAACTAATTATAATATAAATTCGTTTCATCAGATCCTTGCCAAAGTTGTACACACCACTGTGAAAATTGCCCACTCAATCTTGAACTGTTATCCAGGGATATATTTTCTTATGTTTAATATTAATTTCTAATTTTATGTTAAAGTGATTTATAGGAAATAGGCTTAATTATATTAATTAGGATATATGCTAAGGAACTATTAAAAATCCTTTAATTTCATGGACTGCATAGTATATAAAATAATGAAAACATCCCTAATGTATAATAGATTGATGTTAATATGTAATTATATTTATTGTATTTTTTTAATGTAGAATTTATGGTCAATAAGAACCTATCTCTATCTATCTCTATGTATGGCTTTTACATGTTATGAGCAAGCTCTTGATTCTGTCAAAACTCCGACAGTAATGAATTCCATACAATGACAATGAATAGATGTCATACATACATATATATATATATATATATATATATATATATATATATATATATATATATATATATATATATATATATATATATGTATATATATATATATATATATATATATATATATATATATATATGTATATGTATAAATATATATATATATATATATATATATATATATATATATATATGTATATATATATATATATATATATATATATATATACATATATATATATATATATATATATATATATATATATATATATATATATATATATATATATATACTGTATATATATATGTATATATATATATATATATATATATATATATATATACATATATATACATATATATATATGTATATATATATATATATATATATATATATATATATATACATATATATATATATATGTGTGTGTGTAAATATATATATATATATATATATATATATATATATATATATATATATATATATATATGTGTGTGTGTGTGTGTGTAAATATATATATATATATATATATATATATATATATATATATATATATATATATATATATATATATATATATATATGTGTGTGTGTGTGCACGTGTATATACATATTTATTTATATATATATATATATATATATATATATATATATATATATATATATTATATATATATATATATATATATATATATATACATATATAAATAAATATATGCGTGCGTGTGTGTGTACCATGTCGACAGATGTCGAGGCCTAAAAACATAATTTTTTTTTTTTTTTTTTTTTTTTTTTTAAGTTATGATTACACTTGCAAACCAAGATACTCTGACACAATTACCTATGTATTTGGTGAGAGTTTGAGTGATAATGAAATTCTTTCTGAGCAAGTAAGGCATTTTGGTGTTGTCAATAAGCTGAATCTACTAGATTTAAGGAAACCTCAACTGTGATGTAGAGATACTGTTACTCATATGATTTCGAACACGTCACCTATACGACTTAAGACACGTCACTCATACGTCCAATGATCCTGATCAAGAATTCTTCATTGTTATAATACTCTTGAAATGGCCATTGATCTCACTGTGTAAACTAGCATATACAGCTGCATAATTCCTATGCAAGGCTTAGGACACTACTCCCCCACCTGTTCCTCACTCCAGAGATGGTGAGAATTTGCCCTTACTAGAATATTATGGTATATGGATGATACTCTGATTCAGGATAGGGCAGGCCATGTAGTAGACAGAAAAACAACAAATATAGATACATGGAAATGACCCCCCCCCCTAAAAAAAAAGATATCTTACACCAAAAATAGAAAAAAATGAATTTTGTATTTATAAATGTAAACAATTGATGTAAAATAATTCCACCTATTTTATATATGACTTTCGTAATTATAATACCGAATACAAGAAAAAAAAATCATAATATTGGTATTAGGCATTGGTAGTCACTAGCTGTTTATCGAGCAAATTATTCGGCTTCCCCATCTTTCCCTTATAATAACTCGAATTAGGTATGGGGTATAAAAATCTACACATTCTCTAACTGTGGCTGGCCTTGAGGCATGTCTTTTATTCCGTTGACACTTGCCCTTTGCGATCTGCATCGGTCACCACAACCAGGAATCATGTGAGTATAACATTATTACAACATCCACCTGATGGATCATACCTGAATTATTTAACCTATCTCTTTCTTTTTTTTTCTTTTTTCTTTTTTGTATCAGGTTTGCTTGGCAGTATATCATACATATTGCAAGATACAGCAACACCATCACATTGCTTTACTTCACTACATTAAGCACCCACATAAGAACATATTGTTATCATCAAGGTTATCTAGAACATGTGGAAATAAGAAAAGAGGCCTTGTCAAACAACAACAATAAAAAATTCTACTCCTAAATTCGGGGAATGTCCAGTATGTAGGAAAAAGGGGGCGCACTCTAATTGACACTTTTGAAAATTGCCTCCGCTGGAGCCCCATGTATGTGTGCCTTATGATGATCAGACACTGCTCCAGTGATAGTTTTTTTGTATCAACACCGTTTGGATTTAACCATTTTTACTTGGCAATCGTTTCAAATTCATATACAAATATTCTGTTATACCAGTAGTAAATTATCCTATCAAATACATGTGGACCTTTTAAAATTATACTGGAATAACAAGCCATTTTTTGTGTTCTTGCACAGTGTTTTTTGTGTTCTTCGAACCAGTTATAAGCAGGAAAACTGTTTATATACCTTTCTATAGATTTTTTTTTTCATTCCTTACCAAAAGAAGGATATAAGTGCTCTACTTAATGTTCTATCGATCCCCAAAAGCCTTGCGTACAGACTTGCATGTACATTGTGGATGGCTAAATTATTTAAAGATGGGAGGAAAAACTACTGATGCGCAAATTTCTTCCTCCCTTCTTATCATAAACATTATATAAGATATCCTTCTCTATAAAAAAAAAAAAAATTCCTACGAGGGACTCTCAGAAACGGGTAACTCTCTGATTTATCTTTAATCACTGCTAGCACTCTTTCTATCCATAAGAGATTTATTTCTGTCCCTCTTAGACTTCCTTTGTGTCCCAACCTCCTAGATCAATCACACCTGCATCCTCAAGGCACTCAATCTGTACAACCACGATCATATCTTCGGCTAACCACACAGCTTTACTATTTCTCTCTCTCTCTCTCTCTCTCTCTCTCTCTCTCTCTCTCTCTCTCTCTCTCTCTCTCTCTCTCTCTCTCTCTCTCTGTGGTTCTCATTTCAAAAGTGTACCTTGCGTGATTTCATATCACCTTTTCTATTTTGATGAGATTACTCAATATTTTAGGTTTGTTCCTCATTTTTTTTTATTAATGCAGCTCTAAAACGTGCATTACCTACTTTATTAGCTTCACCTTTTATGTGCTAAACTCCTTTATATCAACTTCTAACAATCTTTATACCACCTCGCCTGTCTAGAGATCAAATGTCCTTTGTAAGATATATCTTGCAAGGGACGATGATCAGTTTTCAACTCAATTGGCTAACCTAATATAAAGAATTGATGTCACTCCAGAGCCCAAATCATAGTCAATGCCTTATGAACGAAGCTACTATATTTCATTTCTGCCCTTTTTAATGCCATAGAAGCAAAGCAAATAGGTTGCTCTCTACCCTCAGCATCTAGTTGAGAAAATATGTCACCAATAGCTACACCACTCGTTCTTGTGTGCCTAAAAATGGGCGATCAAATCTAGGATTTGCAAGTAACTTATCACTAGTTAAGGTCTCTTTCAATTAGTTAAAGGCCCTCTCTTTTTCCGCTCCCCAATTTACTACTTTTTGTTTTATTTAAAGCATCTAAAGGTATCGCTCTCTCTCTAAAACCTCACATGAATTTACGGTAATACCGCGCGAGATAAAGGAAACCAGCTACCTCTTTAGGGCTACTTGGAAATCTCTACTAGCTTCTACTTTATTAGGGTAGAGTTGGATACCTTATTAGGTTATTAAACAACCTAAAACTTTGACCTGTTTACAGAATTGTGCACTGTGAAAACCTAATTTTCATACCATTACAGGGTAATGCCTCCGAGATTTTACAAATACTGTTACTATGCTCTTCTGCCGATCTCCTTGTAATTATGATATCGTCAAGATAATATTATGGCCAAAAATGACTGGCAGTATTTTTACCCTCAAAAGAAAAAACAAATTAAATTGATATTGTTGGCCGTTTGCTATAAATCCCGTTTTGCACATACTGTTTTCTGGAATGGGCATTTGAAGTATCCAGATTTCAAATCAATAGTTAGAGAATATTTACATACTTTTTGAGTAATTCTTCAATTGAGGAAAGTGGAAACACATTCTCATAAGTGACTGCATTAGACTTCCTGTAATCTACACACTATCTCACTGAGATATCTTTTTTCCTAACTGCTATAATTGGAGAAGGCAAGGGGGATTTGCTGTCCTCGATAGCATCTTGTTCGCATTATTTACTAATTTCCCTATCTATCTCCTTGGAAATGAATGGGCACCTAATCAGGCCTGATCGGGTCTGCCTGGTCCGTTTCAATGATAAAGGAAAAAAGATCAATCCTCCCAATGGCTCGTCTACAATTGCAATTATATTGGGATATCTATTAACAATGTAACCAACTACAGGTTGATATGCTGACGGATATTATTTTCTGGGCTGGCCTAATAAAGTTCTCAGTATGTTTGTGTGTTTATGCCGGAGTCGCAGCTCCCATGATCACGTTATCAGTAATCTTGAAATATTCCAATTCACACATAGAATCACTTCTTAACACAATTTTTTTTCTTATTTTGTCCGATCAAGTGTCCTAATATTACATTTGTTCTCATTTATTTCTGAGAGGCCCTACAAGTCTATGTATGCCCATTTTTCATATGTTTTAAAAACTACCTTGGGTCCCTCTGGGAGATGCCGAGATGGGGTAACTGTTATATTTGTAAGCACCTGCTGAGGCAATATTGCTCCTTTTCCAGGTATGGCCATCACCTTACCCACTTGTCTCTCCCTTCCACCCAGGCACTTACACTTTTATGACTTTATATCAGCAGAATGCCCCCTCCTCCTAATACTGTTACTCTGTCTCTATCCCTGCAAATGTATATTTTCTTACTGATAATAAAGACAAGACCAAGTACTCTAAATACCTTTAGTCCCACTAAGGTGAGGTTTGGGGGTTCCGAGGGAGGTGCCACTGCTTGCATGCCCATTGGGCCCCTCTCCAGCATTTTTTGTTAAGCACTCTGGAAATAGATACCGGTAGGGTTAACAGGTATATCACCAGGGAGATCTCTTGTTGATGGTCCTCATGCCCACAATGCCAACACCTGACGAGTCTTCTCCAATGCTGACTTCAATGTCCCTTCTTCAGGATTGCGGGCCGGTGGCCCTGGATCGTTGCATATATTCTCCTGGCTGCCACATGTCCAAAATCGGGTGGATTATTCTCCGTAACGTTTTCTTCTGTCAAACTGCCGTGAATGCTTTGTATCTCCATAACTACATCTGCTAACGATCGACTGTCATGAAATAAATAGTCACATAGATACGGGCTTACTAATCTGTAAATGTGCTTATCGGGTATCACTTTATTATGTCCCTCGGGGAGATGTAGCACTCCAAATATCAAACAAATCTCAATTTCGAAAAACAGCATTGCAAATCTGAGAACTGACTCACCGATTCAGATTTTTGGTTGATAATTTTCTTTTCTATTGCGTTTTCTTGCATTGGGCAATTTAATTTCGTTTTATTTCAGTAAAACATCTTAAACTGTCTTGTGGCCAAGACATTACTTTCATTGAACAATCTAATTGCTCGTATTTTTTTTTCTCTCTATATCTATTCATATGTGGTAAGGTCTAAGTCTCTCAAAAACAATCCCATCAATTGAAACCCTTCATTAGGCCATTAATCGCCAAAAAACCTTAACGTTTGTCTGGTATCCATGCAATTTTTTAATTACTGTGTTTTGAGTGTCTTCACTTGGGTGTGCATGTGTGCTTTCACTCGTGTGCGTTTGAACTTCATTTATGTAGGTCGGAGATGCATTGGCTTTTTGCTGCTTTTCTTCT
>NC_090733.1:45884793-45894793 GCF_036898095.1 Palaemon carinicauda
TCGTTGTACAAAACATTGATATGTATCCAGCTGTGATTATAGGATACACGTCTATGGGCAATCAAAACATTATTTTAGCCCCTGCCAAACACGGCGTGTATATCAAAGGAAAATTCTATAAGTCTTCTAATACCTTAAAATCAGTTTTAGATAAAAAGTAGACGACAAATAAAACAGTAACGTACGTTGAAGAACCATTCACTTGTCTCATGAATAAAGAAATACTATACGCAACCCAACAGAATTCTCGTTCACCCATAATATCATCTTGCACGCAATCTATCGAGCCAAACGTAACTTCGAATATAATAGTGCGAGTAAAGTAAACTTGGCCGGGATCTGAAATATTAATCCTTTCCGACACTTTGAAAACTAACGGATTGTTCGTCACACAAGCTATTTATACAGTCGGCTCATAACAACAATGTAATATTGAAGTCTGTGATCATTTAAATACCACTTTAGTAATTCCCAAAAATCAGAATATCTTGGATATAGAAGATTATAAACATCATATTCTTATCGTCGATGAAATCAATCACGCTCAATCAGTTGTGGATGAATCCCTTTTGCAATCTATTGAAAATAAAATCAATAAAGACATTCAAGAAGAGGAAATTCAGCAGAAAATTTTTGGACTTTTAACTGAATATCGTGATGTTTTTCCCAGTACGGATGGATCCTTAGGTAAAACTGATGTCATAGAACATAAAATAAGGTTAAAAGACAAGTAATATCCAGTTTGACAGGACACGTATTGATTTCTCCTGACAAGGAAACATATACGGTCATTAGAGACTTGTATAAATTAACTCACTGTTCAGAAGCAATGAGTAATAAAGTATGTACAGATGACTCCTTTGAATTCCATCATATCTCATTAGATTCATGCGAGTTAGGTATAGTGCTAAATGATGCTCTCTACTATACATATGAAGATTGTCTGAAAAAGCTTTATCCTTTTGACGATAATAAGTTCAAATACAGATTGAACAACGGCTCGTGGACACGATACGACAAGCCCGGCTTCAATGTATCATGCCCGGACGGATCCACGTCCCAGTCCCAGGTGTTCGTTGCAGCTGAAGGTTGCATCGGTACGTCCACAAATTATTCGGTCCAAGGAATTAACACTATCATCAAGGAACGGACCTACTTCGAAAATTTCACGTGGACCACTACAATCCCATCCTTACCTCTCCCATACAATGCACGAGTGGCTAATCAGTTGATGAAATTAACCGAGATGGACCACCCGTCACCGACTTATGCAGGGGGGAATCTTCGTTTCTACGTGTTGCTGGCATCAATCAGTGTTACGTTGATGATTTTTATCGCCGTTAACATTTTAGTTTGGCGTAGGTTAAGGCAAAAACAGGTAGAGCCCCAGAGGAACGTTTTGCCATGTTCAGACAACACTTCAATTGCTTTGAGAGCATTTATATTTAGAGCCGTTTGAAATTGGCCATTTCACTTGACTCGGGGGTTAAAATTGTCTGGAACTGTGAAGTGTATGAAAAGCTGCCAGTACGCTAGTAATATGTAGTTGAAGAGACTTTAGGACATTGCATTTTTTAAACATTTTAAAAAAGTGATTTTTTGGTCACCTAATAAAATATTTTAGCTCTATATGTTTGAAAAAAAAGTATCTTTTGGGCATTTAATAAAATATATAAGCAATATATATATATACATATATATATATATATATATATATATATATATATATATATATATATATATATATATATATATATATATATATATATATATATATATATTTGCTAGCAATATGGCATAAGTAGATCTGTATTTTCCATGCATTTTCTGTATTTTTTAACATATACCCTTTTGGATATTCATCCTTAATCACTTGTTTATGTCTATGACTAAAATATATATCCAGTCACACTCCTAGGAAACATATTTTTAACGTAATTTTTAAGTTCAAAAAATTGAAGGTAGCTGTCTGAGCTAAGTAATGATAATACATTGATAAACCCATGACCCAAGGGATCATAGGAGAGTTGGAGTGTGAACAACAGCCATAACAGGATGTGAAAGTATATATATATATATATATATATATATATATATATATATATATATATATATATATATATATATATATATATATATATATATATATATATATATAGTGAGAAAATTCCGAGTTAGAGAAAACTCTGGTAGACACCTTATATTCAAAGTTATTGAAATCATACCTAGAGAAATTTTTTATATTTTGTAATTATATTACTACGATGTTGGAATTAATATTAATATCGAATAACTTGAGAACTCAAGATTTGCAGATGACATAGTTTTGTTTACCGAAGGATGGTAGGAATTGCAAAACATGGTAGAAGACATGGATAGAGAAAGAAAAAGTGTAAGAATGAAATTAAATATGAGTATTACAAAGATAATGATTAAATTGATGAGAGACAGTAAACGAAGGTTTTTGACGAACCTTTACAGTTTGTAATGAATAAACCTATTCGGGATAGAGAATAAGTGTCATCCCAGGACTCAAGACAAAAATTAAAGGAATTGCAAGCATGATTTGGAGAGCTTTTGGTAAACAAATGAGGTTATGGATAATAAAATGCTTTCGCTAGAAGTGAAAGTATTTAATCAGATGGACCTACCAGTTTTAGACAATACATCAGAAATTCGGAACTTTACTAAAGTTTTCGAACGTATAATATTTATTACTCAAGGATCTATAGAAAGTATATCACTAAGAGACCAAAATGAATAGGAGATCAAACTAAATTAGAGAATATTTTAACGTTATGTTAGAAAAATAAATGGACATTGACAACACATAATGATAATGACAGACAATAGATGAACATTCCGATGAACAGAATGAGTACCTATCGATTGAAAAATAAGCAGGGGAAGGAAGAGAAGACGATGGATAGACAAATTAAGAAAGTTTGCGGGTGTGGACTGTCATAGAAAGACCATTGACAGACAATAGTGGAAGTCCATGTCTGAGGCCCTCGTTCTGCAGTGTGTAATAAGGTTGGTGGAGTGCCGTTTCTGCCTTGCCTCATTATAGCGGAGAATCTTTTGAAGTATAGTCCTATGACTCTACTTAAGAAGGACTACCCATCTCTGTTTCCTAGTTGTGTTAAGACTAGGAGTATAAAGATGAATGTGGCTGTTGAATACGAAAAAAAAATCGAAGGAGCAGTTAACTTAGAAGATTTTTTTCCGAAAAAGAGAATTCCCTTGATAGTGCACAGGAAGAGAATTCTCCAGTAAATCTGAGCGAAAAGGAATGACAGAGAATTGGACAAGAGGATAAAGAATAAAAGGACCTGGAAGAAATGAGTTTGGAGGATTGGTTTTCCAAAGAAGAGGATTCCGTTGATGTTATGCACGAAGAGAACTTAAGAGTAGGCCCAAGCAAAGAGGAGAGATAGACAAGAGAACAAGAGGACAAAGAAAAAAAGGACCTGGGAGCAATGAACTTAGAGGATTTGTTTTTTGAAGAAGAGGAACAACAGACTGGCAAGCAAGAGCGCAAACAAGAAAAAGAAATCGAAGGAGTAATGCACATAGAGGATTTGTTTTCTGAAGAAGAGTATTCCCTTCATGGTATGCGAGAAGAGAACTCAACAGTAAGCCCAAGCGAAAAGTAGTGACACATTATCAGACGAGTGGATAAAGAAGAAATGAACTTGGAGAAAAAAAAAACACCATAGAAGTAGGTCAAGTGAATTGGAAAAGGCTTATAGGATGGCAACGGAAGGATGCAACGTCAACAGAGTTATTGTACCGTGTGGTGGACGAGATGGAGGTACAGCAGTCTCCGACCTGTTATTATATCAAGGATGGGTTGTTTATGAGGGAGCATAGACATGCCAATATCTCTGGAAATGTCGAATGGGGGATACATCGGCAGATATTAATTCCCGCATCGTTGAGAAGACAGGTTATTGTGCTAGTGCACAAGACGGAACATATGGAGATATGGAAGACTAGGGAAAAGATAAGGAAAAACTTTTTCTAGCCTGGCAATAAGGACGTGAGCCAGTTTTGCCATGCATGTAACGTATGTCAAATGGCTGAAAGGCCCAACAATTGCATATCCTGGAATTATGAGTAGAACCATTCAAGAAAGAACCAATGAAAAGGTTGAAAGGGAATTGGAAGAACCGAGAGGGAACGGAAGGAGAATATGCCAAGAAATTGAAGAAATGTATCAGTGAGATAAGAAAATGTTCACAAGCAGGCATGAAGACGACGAGTCATGGATGAATGAATGAAAGCTTTGGTAGGAAGAGTACGAACAGTCACGTTGCAAGGCCCTTCAGCGAAGTGCCTAAGCAAATGTTTCTTGGAGAATGGCAGGATCGAGAATAAATGGACGAAGGAAATGTCAGGGATTTGAGGGAAGGAATCAGCAAGTTAAGAAAATCTTCCTGAGAAGCCATGAAAACAAGATAAGGAGGAGCGAAAAAAATATTTGTCATAAACACTACGAACAGAGAAGTTACGGTAGGACGGCAGATGTTGATCTAGGCATCGGAAAGAAGATTTCCTCTCGCCAATGAGTTCCCAGAACTATTCCCGATTTTAGAGGTGAGCAGTGACCAGACCTACGTTATGGATATAACAGGAAAAAAAAAAAAAAATCTGAGGAAGGCCATATCAACTCCGAAACCGATACTTCAAGCACAGGATTTCATTGAGAAATTTCTCATCAAAGTGGATGCGTCGTATAACGGGAGAGGAGCTGTTTTATTGACAGATATAGAAGGAATTAGCGACAGCTGAAAAGGGACTGTTAGTGTTAGTCACAGCAATACGGAAAATTGGAATTTATGTAAGTTGACCACAAAATAAAAAAAATTACATTGTATTCAGATCATAATCTTGTAGCTTTTGTGAATAAAATGAAAAATAATAATCAAAGGTTAACTAGGTGATCCTTATGTTTGCAACCATATTGTATTAATGTAAATTATATTTCAGGTACAGATAACGAACATGTAAAGATAACGTTACTGCAGATTATTTATCTCAGATTGAATTGATGGTTTAAAGCCCGGAAAAAAAAAATGGGGGAGGGAGCTATCTAACGAAGCTGGTCTAGTGTAGAATAATTGCAATACCTTATCAATTATCTTATTTATGTTTAATTTTTACAATAAAGAGATGATACCCAGCTTGTACTTTAGCTCCGCTTATATAGATTTAAGTAGTATATGCAAATTATCGTAGACTTTCGTCGTTATTTTCATTGTATTCTTTATTCAGGTTAGTATATGTAAATTTACGTTCTTTTTTTTTTCTAATAAACTTTTTCTTTCACGTATGTTTCTTACGAAGTCTTACCTAATTTATTTGAGAGTGTTGTGCAATTCAAGCGGAAAATATGAAACAAGGATTAGGTAATGTATTTTTTTTATATTTTATGAGGTATTGCGGCATGTTTGAGAGGGAATGATGAGTAACTTATGTTTTAGAAGTTTCCCAAAGGCCTGGCGATAGGATGTTATCTTTTTTTTTTTCTATATCGTGGTCAAAGGGTGGGCGGAGCTAGCTGGGAGATTCATCTCGTAGGTGCGTTGATGTGCACCTGCAAGTTGCCTGAAAACCCCTGATTATGCTCTTGACATTTTTATCTTAGGGGCAACTCTGACACCATTAGGCAAAACCTCATGATTCCCAAATCCTTTTGAAACTTCTGGAAATAGCAGTTGAATTTCACATAAAAGATAAAACCAAGGTTAGGTTACACAAATAAAGATAGAGAGCTGTAGCCTGAAGACAGCCTACTTCCCCTCTCTCTCTCTCACTCTCGCACGTAGCACGATGTATTGTTTTTTAAAGTGTTCAGTACGTTTAGTGTGTCCTCTTCTAGGGCACTCTGTGCTCTAGAGCAAATCGTGTGTCAAAAAGATATGCAAGACGATACGGTGATTTTGAATTTATTTTATTAGGGTGAGTCTTGGCAATTTGTTGAGTTTTTGTAAACGGCCCTGTAGGAAGGAGAGATCTTGTAATGTGATTTGGTTATCTATTTTTTAAGTGTCAAACTTGAATATTGAATTATTCAGATTTAATTTCAACCTTTTGTATAATTTATATTGCATAATTTTATTTCTTAGTCTAAGGTTTATTCAGATATAACAGTTCAAGTCTAGTTAATATATAATTTTCAGATCATAACAGTTTCGTCTCATAAGCTTTGTTCAGACTTTATTTTTTCCAGTGAATTATTCATGTTATCATGTAAATATTTTCAAAGTGTTATAATCTATATACTGTAGAATATTTTGATTTTTATAAAGAGTGTATCATTCCATTCATCATTATTTAGCACCAATTTCTTGTTGTAGCCCGTTAAGAACAGGAATAAGTCATAGATAATTCCTGAGAGTAATTACCTAGTTTAGTTTGAGTATACTTAAGAGACCTTTGGATATTCAGTGTTTTATGTATTGCTATCCGGGAGTTATTCAACTATCTAAAAATTCATGTATAAATATTTTAAATGGTTACAGTTTTGAGGTAAAAGTAAGCAAGTGAGTTTGGAATTTGAGAGGTTGAGTAACTTGCTAGTCATAATATATATATAATAATATATGTTTTGTTCACAGTCACGAGCCATAGTATGATATATTTTAGTGCCCAGACCAGTGGAGCCATTATAATATAATATATTTTGGTGCCCAGACCTTAGGGATCGACCGGACGTGTTTTAATTATTAGTGATAATAGGGCCATGTATTGATAAAAGGTTTTCGAGTAGTACAGTGTTGATAGGATTTTGTTAGTATATTTTTTTTTTTTGGAGAGGCATTAATTATTGTAAAATTACAAGATGGCACAGTTTAATATCCAAGAGTTTTTAAATAACCCAGTGTTCAGGAATTGTCAGAAGCTAATGTAACTAAATTTCAGTGGTTCTCTATCTTAATGGCACATGGCGGCCATGCAACAAGTGGGATGATTAAGCTCCAAATCAAGTGTCTAGCCATAGGAGTGTTCATAAACGGGGAAAAGTTGTCGGAAGAGAATATTGTGGCAGCTTGTGAACTGTTGGAGGAAGCAAAGAATTATTAGCAAAGCAAGAACTGGTTTACCCTCAAACTATAGACATGAAAGCAGATATGGATTTAGGGGCTGGGATTCGACAAATTGCAGAGGAGGAGAATTGGATCTAGTTAAAGGTGATGAAAAGAAAGAAAGAAATGGAAACAGGACGAGAAGAAAGAGAGATATGGGGGTGAGATGAAGAGAGAGAAAAAAAGGACGTGCGAAGGAAATGGAAGAAAAATAACGAGAAGAAGCCTGAGAGATTGCAAGACATGCAAGGTTAATGGAAGTGAGAAAAATTGCAAGACCGGAAGAAAAAGAGAGAAGACAGGAAGAAAAACAGAGAAAACAGGAAGAAAAAGAGAGAAAACAGGAAAAAAAAGAGAAGGAAGAAGCGAGGTATGCTCAGGAGTTGGAATTGTTGTTTGCCCGTGTCCAGTTGACACCACAAACCGAGAGGACTCCTGCTAAGTAGAACCCATGGTTAATTTGTCGGAAATCCAGAGATTAATTCGAAGGTTCACACAAGAGGCTCCAAATGAGTTCTTCTATCATTTTGAAATGGTCGCAGCGACTATGAAATGGCTAGAAGATGAATGGTCTGTGTTATTGCAGAGTTTGCTCTTTGGGAAGTGCCGCAGTGCTTACTTATCCTTATCTCAGGACCAGTGGATGGAGTATCAAGAAGTGGAGAGGAGTGTGCTGCAAGTGTATCAGATGACTAAAAATTATAAGGATAGGTTCCAAAGTTTGATAAAGGATAGGAAAAGGACTTTCCTGGATTATACTTATAACGTACGACAATGTAAAGTTGATGGGTGATTTAGTAGAATTGATAATACTAAAGCAGTATCTACGAGGAATTCCTGAACACATTCGAACGTACTTAGGAGAGAGAGAGGGGGAAGACCTTTGATAAAGCTGCTTTGCTGAGTGAAGATTATAACATTATCAGCTGTAAACCCTCCTCGGGCACGAAGTTTCAACTGTCGTTCCGATCAAGTGTCAAGTATTCGTCGAACCATGGAAAACAGTTCGGTAATAACTACAGGAACAAGTTCAACAGTTACAATGGAAGTAGCACTGGTACTGTCCCTAAGCAGAATGCGATAATACCTCAGCCACAAATGTCGAATTTTCCCCCTTCAAGTATCAGGAAAGATGTGCGAAAGGTTTACATTTTCTATTTTAAGTGTGGCAAGAGAGGCCATATTAGTAAGGAATGTTGGCCAAACAAACCGAAAGCTGTCGCTCAAGTGATTAAGGATAATTGAACGTCAAAGAATGCAAAGACTATGAAGCAATAGGGAAAGCGAGGATGTGAAAATAAACCAGCTAACGTTTTACATGACGAACAAGACAAACCTAAGAAGCGTGTATGACTTTGAACCATATATTTATTAAGGTATGTTAGCAGCAATAGATGGGAGTTAACAAACCCCGGTCAGGATATTGTGTGACACAGGATGCAGTCTTATTATGATAGTGCGGGAAGTACAACCGACGGTGGAACAGTTGATCACAGGGGACCCAATTATTTCAAATGGAATGGGAGGTGAGGAAGTCCCCCCTATTTGCCATTTAAAACTATCATGCTAGTTGGTGACAGGTAATTTTGTCTTTCAGGTGAAGGATACAATGGTTGTCGAAAGAGTATATGTCCTACTGAATAATGAGGCTGGTGGAGTGCAGTTCATACCATGTCCCATTGTAGTAGAGAAACCTTTGAAGTAGAGTCATACAACTGAACTCAAGAAGGACTACGCATCTCTGTTTCCTAGTTGTGTTAAAACTAGGAGTAAGAAGAAGAAAGTGGCTGCTTATTAAGAAAAAGGAATCGAAGGAGCAATGAACTTAGTAAATTTGTTTTTTAGAGAAGTGGATTCCCTTGATAGCATGCAAGAAGAGAATTCTCGAGTAAGCCCGAGCGAAGAGGAATGACAGGCGAGTGGACAAGAAGACAGAAAAAATGGACAGAAAGATATGAATTTAGAAAATTTGTTTTCTGAAGAAGAGGATTCCCTTGATGGTAAGCAGGAGGAGACCTCATGAGTAGGCCCAAGCAAAGAGGAACGATAAACGAGGGGACAAGAGGACAAAGAAAAAATAGACCTGGGAGCAATGAACTTGGAGGATTAATTTTCTGAAGAAGAGGAACGACAGACGAGAGGACAAGAGAACAAAGCCAAAAAAAAAGAAAAAAAAAGAAATCGAAGAAGCAATGAATTTGAGGATTTGTTTCTGACAAAGAGGATTCCCTTGATGGTACGCAAGAAGAGAACTCCCAAATAGGCCCCAGCAAAGAGGAACGGCACACGAGTGGTCAAGAGGACAAACAAGAAAAAGAAATCAAAGAAGCAATGAACTTATAGGATTTGTTTTCTGAAGAATGGGATTCCCTTTATGGTGCGCAAGAAGAGAACTCTCAAATACCCTCGAGCGAAGAGGAACGACAGACGAGCAGACAAGAGAACAAACAAGAAAAAGAAATCAAAGTAGCAATGAACTTGAGAGATTTGTTTTCCGAAGAAGAGGATTTCCTTGATGATACGCAAGAGGAGAGCTCAACAGTAAGGCCGAGCGAAAAGGAGCAACAGTCGAGCAGACAAGTGGATGTAGAAGAAATGAACGAGACGTACACAGAGCAGTCACTGACCTTTTAAAATCTTAAGGGTGTGTTGCTTAAGAGGAAGCAGAGATCTGTCGCTATCCCTTGCTTGAGGGTACACTCGGGCACACTGTTCTATCTTATATCTTATTTCTCTTCCTCTTGTTTTGTTAAAGTTTTTATAGTTTATAAAGTGATATTCATTTTATTGTTGTTGCACTTCTTAAAATATTTTATTTTTCCTTGTTCCCTTTCCTCACTGAGCAATTTTCCCTGTTGGAGCCCCTGGGCTTATAGCATCCTGCTTTTCCAACTAGGGCTGTAGCTTAG
>NC_090733.1:45904793-45914793 GCF_036898095.1 Palaemon carinicauda
GACTAGTATTTGTGACTATGGCTGATGCTGTGACTCCTAGGTCAAGTACCTCCCCTGGTATGCACAGGCTGGCGTTGTGGGTATTAGGGGGAATTCCTTCCCCACCACCATAGAATGACCCTGTTGGTGATTCATGAGTTGTGTAGGTAATTATACTTTTGCGTCGGGGATCGAAACCGTAGCCTAAGCTTAAAGTATAGTCCAAGTGGTCGGGTCTTGGAAGCAACATTCAGTAAACCGATCACAACCAACTTTTCTGTTGTTGGTGGAAGAAGAAGAAGCTTTTTGTTGCTGCTCCTGCTTATCTTTTCTTTTTCTTGGACTATAGCAGCAGTTTTTTCTCTGAGAAAATGTTATGAAGTTTCAGTGAATATGTTCCCTTAGTGCTGAAGTAAGAATAGTGGAGATGAGTTAAATGACAGTGAAGTTATACACCTTGAAAATTTCGCTAAGTGTTCTTATCTTGAGTTATGGACCCTCTGCCCTAGCATTGCCTAGGTTGGGAGTCTATGCTAGTTTCAGTGTAACAGTATGGCGTCATACTCGACGCCAGTTAGGAGAAATGACTCCTTTTGCCTGCAGTTTACTGCATACCCTACTATGGATGTTGTTAGTGAACTGTTATTTACAAACATGAAATTGGTTCATAGCTCGATTATAGGAGTTTAATTTAAAAATAAGAACAGAGTAATTGTTAAAGTAGTATCAAATATATTTAATGATCTCATAGAAAATTACAAAGGCAAAGAAGCATGTTCAGACCAGTTGGGAAATGTGAAGATTGTTAATCATAGTACGTCTATTACGAATGTTTCTATGAGGAATACTCCTTTCGGACTCGCAGATGAAAAGCTGATTGAGGTTTTATCGAAATATGGCAAAGTGTAAGGAATCAGGAAAAACAGATATGCTAACAGACCATTCAAAGGGATTTTGACTGAAATCAGGACAGCTAGCATGAGACTAAAAGAGAATGTTCCCACATCAATTACAGTTTTCGGATTTACCTTAACTATATTGTATAATGTACAGCCACGGATATGCTCTCTAAGTTTAAAGAAGGAGAGTTCCCTCTCCTACCCACGGAAGGAGAGGATGAGACCAACGTAAAAGCAAAATGAATTGTACAAGGACAATGCAGAAAAGGTAACAGTCGAAAAAAGCGGATATAACCAAAATGATCAAACTACAGATATAGCAACCGGAAGAATGGACAGGGGGGAAGAAGAACCTAATTCCATGGAAGAACAGGTATTAAATTGCACAACAGACGAAATTGTTGAGGATAATTTACAAAACGCATCAGAAAAAGAAAAGGATGACGGCGTTTCGATAAAACTTGAGAAAGTCACAACCAAAAGGAATGCTGGACGTGAGCTGGGGGAAGAAGTGAAGGAAGACCTTGTCTCAGGAGAACCTTTAGACTATATGATGGAAGAAAATCTTAATGGAAAACTGAAGAAATGGGTAAACGATGGTAAGCCAAATTATGAGGGTGAAAGAGATCGTTATGAGGAGAGTCCTGATTACGAGCATGATGATAATAATGAGGGGGTCCAGGAATTTGGGTTTCCCAACCAATAGGTGTCAGTGAATTACGTACGTCAAAAACAAAGGTCGAGATTCATAAGGAGGTTAAAGAAAACGAGGTATTAATAGAGACGAAGCAGCAGGTATAGTAAAGGGAAAAGCAAAGGGAAACATTGATTTGGAGGAAATATGGTATGAGATGCCAACGCCCCAAATGGAACTTTACTGTACTGATATGAAAATGGAAACAGGGCGTACATAAACAAACTGTAAAAAACAAACTTTAGATAACGCTGAAGAAACAACAGTGTCAAAACATGGAAAGGATGAACCAGAATTTATCATCAGATGATGAAACAAGGAAGTATACAAAGAAACTTAAAGTAGTTTAACCTAGTATTGTAAATGTCTTTTATATAATATGGTCTGGTCGATCTTCGGGTCTATTGCCAGATGACCTAAACTCAATAGCTTACAAAGGGAATAAAATGTCAACAACGTTGTTTATAATAAGCAAAATTTATCCAAATAAATTAGTCAAGCTTTTTACCAAGGAATGTATTCTTGATGCTATTTTAAGGTAAATGATAAAAAATAAGTTACTTTATAGGACAAAATGGTTACATATTTTGTTATTTACAAGGGCTGTAATTTGTTACTGTTTCTATTGTTTATATAAATGTATATGAAGACATTGTATTGATCCTATTGTAATATTTTTTTAATAAGAAAAGACCTGCAATGTTTATGAAAAGTTGAATTTTAAAGAATGTTATTTTAAGATAGATTGTGTCCAAGTTCCAACAGTTAGATATAAGAAACAAAGAAGTCATGGGGGATGTTGTAGAAAAGGGGATTAGTATCCAAGAGAAATGAAATACGATAAAATCAAGAACAGAATCAAGAAAAAGAAGAAATAATTGCCAACAAAACAGAGAGTTCATGAAACCCACAGGAGGAAGGGTACCATAGGCCAAGACGAAACAACAGCCCAGAAATGTAACTGCCACATGAACCTAATTCTCCCTTTGAATGAGGAAGAGGAAGATGAGATTCTGTTAACTGGAGATTCCATGGTAAAGGACCAAGGGGAGCACTTCATCCTCAAAAAAGGACAGAGATCAGGATCTTATCCAAAGCATAAAAGATAGAAGTAGTTAGTAAAACTACAACAGAGAACAAGATGACCATAATAAGAGTTCAGGCAACTAGAAACGATCTATTCCAAAAAAATAAAAGATGTTGCTGGCCAAACAAAACCCTTGGTTATATATGAAAAACAACTGTTGAAACGCCTAGACACAAGACTAATAATACAATAGTTATAGATATTCTTTCAAGACTCAATGTCAGCCACTTCAGCCTCAGTGAGGCCATATTATTATTCTTATTACTTGATAAGCTACTTGATAGTTTGAAAAGCAGAATGCTATAAGCCCAGTGGCTCTGACAGGGAAAATGGCCCAGTGAGGAAAGGAAACGAGTAAATAAGAAAAGCAATTAACAATTGAAATAAAATACTTTAAGAGCAGTAACGGCATTAAAATAAATATTTCCCATATAAACTATAAAAGCTTTAACAAAACAAGAAGAAGAGAAACAAAACAAAACAGCGTGCCTAAGTGTACCCTGAAGCAAGAAAACTCTAACCCAAGACAAATGAAGGCCTTGGTACTGAAGTTATGGGACTACACAAGACTAGAGAACAGTGGTTTGATTTTGGAGTGTCCTCCTAGAAGATCTGCTTACCCTAGCTAGAGTCTCTGCTACCATTACCAAGAGGGAAGTAGCCACTGAAAAATTAGTTCAGTAGTTAACCCATGGAGAAAAGAATTGTTTGGTGATATCAGTGTTGTAAGGTGTATTGGGTGAGGAGATTACGTTAAGAATATGCCAGACTATTCGCTGAATGTGTATGCTTAGAAAAAATGAACCGTAACCAGAGAGAAACATCCAATGTAATACCATCTGGCCATTCAAAGGACCCAATAACTGTCTAGCGGTAGTAACTCAACGGATGGCTGGTGCCAAGGCCAACCTACTACCTACATATGAGAGAAAATGAAAGTTAAAATCAAAGATCCTTGGGACACTTTCTACGGCAAGAGTAAATGATAAAAACAAGATAGAATAAACTTCAGTGAAATAGGCAACCTGTACAATTACAAAACCGTATATGAAGTTACAGGCGCAATTGATAATAGCATAGGACAAAACATGTCCATACTAGTAATACACAGACCACCATATCAATTGCAAGAACAGGACGAAGAGCTGTACAGCCAACTTGGACAAGAAGTGATCAATAAGCTAGCTTTTCTATTGGGAGACTAATGAAGCAGTAAACGGGGACACTATGAATTCTCCAACACACTCACAGGGGTTCAGGCTACTAGAATTTGTCAACAATGAATTCCTCCATCACTGGGTTGATATTCCAACTAGGCCTGATTTTATGCTAACACCAGAAGAAAATTTAGTATCAAGTGTCTAAACAGATGAAAATATTGGCATAAGTAACCGCAGAATAGTTATGTTCCAGTTAAGTATTCTCATCTGAAAGAAGGGAAAATTATAAAAAACTAGACTACAAATAGGGTAACTAGAGGGAATACACAAGTCATTTAGAATGCGACGAAACAGGGAACATAGATACACAATGGGACTCCTTTGAGAAATATATATAAAAAATGGTTGAATTGTAAACCGCATAGAAAATATTTACGAAATAGAACTCGACAACTTAAAAAGTTTAACAAAGAAATAGCCAATGCAATAAGAAGAAGAAACATGAGACATAAATCAATGTTAATAAAGTTAAGCAGAAAAGTAGATAAACTAGTTAGAAATGCCAAGAACAATGAAGAGAAAAGAGTGGCTTTAGTTAATAAAGAAAACCGGAAAGAATTTTTTTTTTCATATGTAAACAGTAGAAAACCAATAAAAACTAACTTTAGCCTGATAAAAGACTCATAACAAAGGATTTGGAAAAAAGCCTTACTGATGAATGCATATGTGACAACCGTATTCACTAGGAAAGAATCAACAATCCTCTCCGAACCAGCTATCAAATAGGAAGGATCACAACCACTAAACAGAATCACCATTACAATGAAAGATGTCAAAAGAAAATAAAAGGACTCGGTAAGTGTAAGGCAATAGGTCCAAAAAAAAAATCATCCAAAAGCGATTATAGACCTTGAAGAAGACATAGTCCCACACATTTACAAAATGTTCCGAAAAAAAAAAAACAACGAAAAAAAAGGCACCACAGGGGTGGAAACTAGTCAATGTTCCTCCAATTTAAAGTAAGGGACCAAAAGAAGAACCTTGCAACATTTGAATTGTGTGTCTATCTTCGGTGACTTGCAAAAGTTTTAATCAATTATGATGGATTCAGTAATAGAATATATAGAGATTTTTTTTTTCTTATAGACAGCCAACATGGTTTTAGACTAAATAGATCATATATCAGAAATCAGTTGAAATTTTTTCCATATGTTTAGCATTTATGACGGAGGATGGAGTGTTTGAAAATATTTGATCTACAAACTCGACGACTAAGGGGACACTTAATGGAGGCTTTCAAATGTTTTCAAGAAATAATGCATATAGATTGCAACAATCTATTCACGCTTAGCACAAATAAGTCCACAGATTAACGGATGCAAACTGGAATTGAGAAGACTCGACGCTACTCAATGTGGTAATTTCTTAACATACAAAATAGCAAATATATGGAGTAGGCTTCCAGCGGATGTCGTAAACAGTAACACGGTAAATGAGTTCAAGAATAAGTTAGACAAGATAATAAAAACTCTAAAAAACGTTCAAAGCAGATTGCCCAACCCAAGAGCAAATGGAGTCCCCCTGGGTGGACTGAAAAGCCTTTGAGACATTCAAAATCCCTGTCACTTCGCATAACTCTCTCTCTCTCTCTCTCTCTCTCTCTCTCTCTCTCTCTCTCTCTCTCTCTCTCTCTCTCTCTCTCTTTTGGCAAACCACTCCCAATTTCTTCCAGGATAGCGCAGCTTTTACATTATTAAGTTTACCAGCAATGTGTTCAAAGCCATCAATACTGAACTCTAATAACCGATCAGTCCACTTCGATTGTCAAAAAGTTAAGTTAACTTTATAAAATGATTTCTGACGTGTAAATGATCAGTTTGAAGCCGATTCTATAGTCCACAAAAAAGGAAGGGTTCTTCTCCATGATTTACAATGCCTGTCAATCAAGTGCACTGCACTTTATTTGCATGCTCTTCATCATTCCATAAGAAAAAATGATGAAGATCTTATCTGTTCGCAGTAGATCTCTGTGACCTTACACAATGCTACTCGCATCAGTCGTCACCAAAAGATGGTGATCAATTTTTGGATATATGAATAACGCATAAGGTAAAATACCATTACATTTTGCTTCTACATTGTATCTATGGACCCCACTATTTCTATAACATTTTTGTTCCACTTACAATTATACCCGGTGAACCCTAAAGAAAACTTGCTCTTACCTTGTGGTCTTAGGTACCATTTGGGTCTTTGAGAACCTTCTCTGGGCAGGGATTGATATCCTCCAGGGTCACCAGGTACTCTAAAACTCTTTGCATACGGAAAACTAACATTTCTTATCATTTGCTTCATTACTATTCAGGTATAAGGCTTCCATAAATTTGAACCTCGTGATGCCAAGCTATGACATAAATCTCTCTTCCTTAAGCGCTGCTCCCTTTCAGATAAAAAAAAAAATCGTTACATTTCTTTTTGTAACTGTCCCAGTGTCGCACGTTTCTATACTAGTTATCTAATTTTAGTCTTGTTTTCCTTGTAATTAAGTAAACTATATGCTACAATCATAAATAATCTACAGATATTTATGAAAATTTCTAAAATTTTAAGTAATGGACAGCGGAAGTGGAAATATGGGCAAATATTGTTTTTTTTTTCCATTAAATTCACCTGATAGCAAAAAGAAAACCAAATAAATAAATAGATTGTAGATAGAATATTGAAATTAATCTTAATATTCCCCTAAATAAAATCAAATTATTTCGGTATATAGTTTGAGTTCATATTCTTGTAAGAATGAATATTCTATGCCAGGTAAATACTGAAAAAAGAACAGAAAAAAAAAACAAATAAAAACTACTTTCTCGCGTTTTGTCATAATTGACCGCAAGATTTCATATCCTTAAATATGCCTGAAATTGATTTGTTATTTACGTCACAGGTGTAATCTTACGGATAGATAAATGCAAAATATATGTTACATGAAAAACTATTTCCCTTGATTCTTTATGCACTTCCTAATCATCTTTTCTTATTGTTTTATCGAAGTCGTACATAATAGTTCACTTTTTAATTTCAAATGCTTTAATACCTTATTCATTTTACTTCTCTCTTTGATTTAGAAGGAGTTCGAGCTTGAATAAAATGAAATAAAAATAAAATGTAGGAGAAAATCCATAAATATGAGAGAGAGAGAGAGAGAGAGAGAGAGAGAGAGAGAGAGAGAGAGAGAGAGAGAGAGAGAGAGAGAGAGAGAGAGTGTGTGGGGGGTGGTGTAGTTGGATAATAAAAAAAATCTTAGCACAATTTCTTTGAAATAAAGTTCTAACTCACGAGTATATTATGAGATTGAACTATCTCAACGAACAAGGGTACCAAGCATCTTTAGATTAGTTGTAAGACTGTTTTTTGGGGGTCTTTATTTTTATATGATTATGTTTTATACAAAATGATATACATTATATCGCCATTTAATCCACAGAGGACTATGCTAACAAAATCTCTTAAGGAAACTGGCACTGCACAGTGGGTGTCTATTCAACTCTAAACCATTAAATCTTTTGCCTCATGATATTTTTTTTCCACCGGTTGTTAAACCATTTTGTTCTAACTTGGTGTCCAATACTACCTTAGTAGAGATAATTCAGTATCTATTTTTTTTTTCTGGAGGATTTAGCATGGCAATCTCGTGTATATGAAATGTGTATACCCGCACATGTAAGTTTGTGCTGTTAGAAGTTTTAAAGAAAATGCACCTAACGTTGGATATTTTCTGACTGCAATATTTTCATTACACTGTCAAAGGCCATTGAGGAAGAAGGCTTCAGAGACAAACTTTTATCATTTCGTTGAGACGCTGCTTCCAAGTTTTCCTGTTGAGGAGACAAAAGGCAGCAGTCAGAACGTGCAAGTTTTAATACTGAATTCACTGCAATAGGAATTCTTACCCCTGGGTTATAACATTTCAGTGTGACGGAAATTTGTTCTCTTGATATCCTTCTTGCTTCTCACACATTATTTTCCGTAGCAATGCTTGTCACGTTAATCATATGAACCTAATTGTCGGTTCTTGCAAGAAAAATTTTTATTCTCTTAAATACGCTAGTACATATGCTGATATGTAAACTCATTTCTAATTGTTTCTTTTAATACCTAAATAAAATCTTATAATTTCAAAGATATAGCTAATGCTGAAATTATTTGATAAATATGTAATATTCGTGAATCTACCTAGCGTAGAACTTTTTATTTATTTTCCATATGCAATATTTCAATAATGGCTACTAGGTAACTAATTGCCTAAAGTTGCAATGGCGGTTTAACTACTGTCAGCATATTTTTTCTTTATGTTATTTTCTCGAAAAAAGATAAGTTTTTATTTTGTATATATCTAATCTAAATACATTATATGCTTATTGAATAGTTATGTTAGGTATATACCATATTATTTAAAAAGTGAAATTCCAGTACACCTGAAATGAAATCAGGAACACAGATAGTGAACTTACATAATAAATAAAGTACAAGCGAAAAATAAGGGCGATCAAGTACGAAAAAAGACGCCCAAGCTAGCTGGACTCGGTGCGCTCTGGCTCCCTCAACGTAAAAGCTAAATAACTTTCCCCGTAGGCATCCAAAGTATTTACAGCTAAAGCAAACTGCAAAGAAAGGTTGGCACTCAACTTAGACGATGAAGAGGAAGCCATCATACGAAGAAAATCTTCAAAATAAGCTGACAAAGAGTGCACAACAAAACAGCACAACAGTAGATTGAAGCTGTGACAAAGGAATAAGGAACCAGAGACGTACGAGGGCACCATAACATGAGAGGATATGTAAGGGCTCCTCACTTATCCTTCCCCTTAGTGGATTAGACTAGGTAAAGTCTATTGGGGGTGCAGATATCTACGATTATCTTCGGATACGTCCCTGATTATACACGATATCTTCTGATAGTCGTTCTGGGGGTTGACGGTAGTTCTCTTGTAATATCACTCACAGAAATATTATACAGAAGGAAGCAGCCGAAGGGATCTCTCATCAGGATGACACTGCTATCTCACCCAAAAATAGATTTTTCCTACGTCAAAATCCTTTTATTATTATTATTATTATTATTATTATTATTATTATTATTATTATTATTATTATTATTATTATTAGCTAAGATGCAACCCTAGTTGAGAAAGAAGGGTGTCATATTCTACTAGGGCATCCCCTAGGTTTCAAAACCAATTGCAGATTTCTGGGATAGTGTCCACTCGAATCACCACAAGAATGGCTTGAGCGAATAACGCAATTGATGCGAGACTGAACTTTGTAGCACTGGAACTAGATAAATGATTCTCTGTTGGTGAATGGCAGCAGTTTCATTAAGGCAGCTTTTGTTGAAAAGTGAGGTTTTGTGGGTGGCATTGTAACAAGGGTATGGGGAATAATTGAACAAAAAAGTCGGAGTGGAGTACTCACTCCGGTGGTCACCAATGTAGTAACATTGGGTTCCTACAGAGAGGGAACGTGAATGCATGAAACCTTCATTAAACAGATCACGAGCTTATCCATAAGCACTTGCATGAAATAAATGTGATACAAGATCAATAGAAATGTGTCTTATAAAATTAACGCCACCCAGGCAGCTCTTTTATTATCATTATTATTATTATTGTTGTTGTTGTTGTTGTTATTGAAGCTAATAGTCTTATTTGAAAAGCAGAATAATAAATGACCAAGGATTTGTACACCGATGGCACCTCCATACAGATGGGACCTATTGAAGTAATAAAGAAACTATAAACAACAGATAATACAAAAATCCCAGAATGTAGTAAAAACAGTAATAGCATTAAATGTGTAGGTCATGTATGAAACATGAACTGAGATTCATATCAAGCTGTTCAACAAAGAAGAAATTGAAGAGAGTGTGAACTCTTGGAATCGACGGTTTCAATTACCAGATAGACAGTCCCTTCTGCAGTATGATATAATTTTGAATAAAACTTACAGAATATTCTGCGGTATTAAGACATACAGTTCAGGTTACTAAACATTTTAAATGAACTATATACCAAGTTCCACGTACTGGATGGTATAGCCTATAAAGATGTGAATTAAAAGGATACTCATAATTATAGAATTTGTTTTGCAACATGCACAAGGCTCTAATTGAAACACAGAGCCATAG
>NC_090733.1:45917293-45927293 GCF_036898095.1 Palaemon carinicauda
TTCTGATAGTTTAGTACATAGGAGTGTTAGGGCAAGTAATTTTAGGAGTACCAATGCTGACAAAGGGTTTAGAAAGAGAAATTAGGTTTGGAGAGATAGGAGTGCTAGTGCGTACCGAGGTAGGTCAGGTAGGGGTATCCGTGAAAAGAGGTCTTATAGGTATGGGAAGGTAGGACATAAGGAGGAAAGTAGATGGACAATTGGAGCATATTTCTGGTTTGGTGAGACAGGGCATCGTATCAGTGAGTTTAAGAAAGAGAAAGTGGTCAAGTGTTATAGGTGTGGTAGGACTAGGCATATAGTGAGTGGATGTAAGAGTATTCATACAAATGTGATTTGTGGCAATTTTGGTAAGGATGGGCATAATGCGAGGATGTGCAACGGCTAGATAACTAAGTTTACCGAATGTGGTGTATATGGGCATATAGCTATGGTTTGCAGGAAGAAAGGATTTTTTGGGCTCAAGCCATGTCGTCCTGATGGAAGTTCCTAAAGGGTAGCTTCCTTGGGTATATATAACTACGGCGATATTCCCAGATAATTTACCTTAAGGTACCCAGAATTCTAACTCCTGGAGCGAATATCCCTAATAAAAGAACCAGGGATATCGCCAAATATCAGAGGACGTATTCTTGACACGCCGCATGGCAATCTGTACCCCGAACAGAGTTAACACTTCGAAGGGGTCAATTGGCAAGAAAACGAAAACGAGAAAGAAAAAGGAGAGCCGCTCGCAAGGTATCTCTCCTCTCCCGTTTCGTAAGCGTGCATTGCGCCGCTCACGGCGCCATCTGTATTCCTTTTTGCGTAGCTCAACAACTCGGTGTTTTTTCCCTGTGTTTCTCGCAATTCTTGGATTTAATCAACTCATTATGCTTTCTCCAACTTCTTCTGCTTCTGATAAGTTGAGTATTATTTCTTTTATGTATAAATATAAGCTCTTGGTAATTTTAAAAGTGATTGATAGTGATATCGTTGTTACAAGAGCTGTTGCCTACCGGAGGCGTCCTGGACGCTGTCGCTCGCTAGGTATGAGTTATTTAGTTAGCCAGAGCGACGTTCCCGGCTGTTTCGCTTTAATAATTTTAGCTGTTTAGCGTTACATAGGATTTCTTTTTATGATGCTTTTAGTATTTTGTTTTGGCGAAGGATTCGCCAATTCTGGCCTACGCTAGACCTTGTAGCCTAGTCGTTTGGCTCTAGTACTTTCCTGCATGATATTCAGATTTCCGAGTGTTTTATAATTTTATTGAAGCTTTAGGCAGTTTTATACATTTAAGATTATGTTGATTTTCTTCCAAGATAGTATACGAGTGAGTTTCGGTGATTTAGGTAATCGATTCTCTGGGCGCCTAGGCTAGTTGTCTATGGGGCCTTAGTATACTTTCTCACACTCCCTGGTTGCTCTCTTCTCTTCGGAGAAGGGGTGTAATCCCTTTCCCTCTGTTTAAGCCTTGGGCTTAATCCTAGTGGTTTATCTGAATTGATTTTCGGTACAACTATATTAGGGTGTTTCTGTTCCTTCCTGTTTCCAGTAAGTCTGGCTTCAGGGAGGGGGCGGGACATCAGAGTTCTTACTCTGAGTCTGTTTATGTCTAGCTTGTGGTTCAGATTCCCTTGCTAGACTGACAACAGACATATGAGGCTTAGCCTCCTTAGTTCACTTTCGAAGGTTTCTGTACGAGATGATTCCTTCTTTTTGTGATCTAGCAGACTAGTACAGTGTTGTCGTTCGCAGTGTGGAGGATAAGATCCTCTTTCTGTGAATAGCAACGCCTTCCTTGCTTTGGTTCCGTGGGAGTTGGCAAGTATTGCTGGCCTCCCTCCTCGGATCTCCCCTAGGCTAAAATGAATTTTCTTGGCTGCGGGTGATTCATTACTAGAGCAAGGTTGGCAGGACCCTCTTCTCCCTTTCCCCCTCTTTCCTTTGTAATGGCCTAGCCATTGCATTCCTGTCCGTCATTCTACATCTGTACCTAGCATAGGTTAGGATGTGGGGTTGACTTAGTCCCTTGCCGGCCGGCAGTGCGTGCCGGCCGGCAAGGGTCTTCTGCTTTGAGGGCTGCCCAGACCTCCCTGGGTCTCTCATCCATGTTTGTCTGTAGAGCCAGATGGCATTGGTCAGGAAGCTTGAAGTTATATTCTCCCCTTCCTTATGTGCACTCTATCGGGTTGCCGGGTTATGAGGTAGTACAGTCTCTTATCCCGGCATCCATTCTGTTTTCTTCTAGTGTTGTACCCTAGCCGGCTGCTGGCCAGAGTGGCCGGCAGCCGGGCAGTCGGAGTTCTCTGGTTCTTTTGCTGCCGGCCGGCTATTCATCACATCATTGTCTGCTGGTTGCTACGATTGGTGGCCGGCAGCCGGGACTATTTTATGTAGTTGCCGGCCGGCAGTCATTGCCGGCCGGCACAAGCATTTGAACCAGCGTTCTGCCGCCTTATAGCTCTTAGGTAGTATACTTTAGAACTAGTTAAGATGTGTGCCGGCTGACACGTGCCGGCCGGCACATTACCTTCTATACTTTAGCCAGTATTTTTCAGTATAGTATATACTGTAGGGAGAAAACTATAGTATAGTATTTGTTAAAACACTGAGTTTTTCTAACACTTTTGTGTTATCTTGCACAGCCCTTTGGTGTAGCCTTACAGATAAAGAAAGTGAGTTCTTTCTTGTCTACTATCCGGCATTTTAAAATCATTTTTTCGGTGTGAGCTACACCTGTTTCCTCTGGGAATTATTCATTGGTTGCTCTAGGATAGATTAACCATACGATTTTATTATCTGGAAGATTGCAGCAATTGACTGTGTGGGAAACACAAGTGTGTGCCTTTCCTTTCTGGTTTAATTATACTAAGCTATGTATATCCAGTGATACGTAGTTCACTTGATACTCATGGAATTTTCTTCTCTTTACAGGAGGACCATCCGAAGTGTGGAAGCGTTTTCTGCAACGTCTGCAGCAAGAACTTCTGCGGACATGATTTGTGTAGGAGGCACGCGGCATGCGCAGTCTCCAAAGGTGATCTCCGGTATTGGGACCCGCAGGTATGTACCGTGTGCACAAACCTGATTGCTGAGGCTTTTGATTTCCCTAAGACGGCGGAGTCAAGGGACGCAGCAAGGGAGAAGCTTCGTACCTGGGTAAGGGGTTTTCAGAAGAACACCTCTGGGCCCTATCTTCCAAGTGAGACGATGAGTGCTTACCTTTTCCCCAGGGCGTCAGCTGAGGCAGTGATTCCCCAGCCTCAAGTGGAGATACCAGTAGTTCAGATCCCTGTGGATGCTGAAGTCGCGGACGCCCTGCAGGACATCCAATTGGACGATAGGATGTCGGAGGTGTCCGAGCGTCTGGAAGATGACCTTCTGGCAGAAGACCAGGATGAAGAGCAGGATCCAGACAATGAAGAGGATGAGGTCGACGAGGTGTCGGCTACTCCGGTTCAGGCCCCTGAACCTATTCCCTCAACATCATCCTCTCTCCCAGAAGAGCTGGGAAAGACCCTTTCCTCCATCGTTGGAATGATCCAACAGATGCAGAGGGAGAATAATGAGAAGGCGGCTGCAATGGAGCTGGAGATGCGGAGACTTGCAGCATCACGTGGGCCCCAGAAGAACCTCAGCGTGAGAGACCTTTCCTTGTGCTCAAATGCTAACCCTTGGAAGTATGCTAAGCACATGCCTATGACGACCGGAAAAATCGTCATTTCGGAGAAGTTGGGCTCAGTTACCCTTGAGGAGGTGGAATTCTGGCTCAGCAAGTGGTCGTATCCGGATTGTTATGTCCGTCTAAGGAAGGAACCAGCCTCAAAGGAGGAGACAGAGCCGAAGGAGGTCATAGTTTTGGACCACGCTAAGGCTCAAGCTTTACTATCATGCTCGATGAAAGAGAGGGGCTTCACAAATTCAAAGGTACCTGCTTTGAGTAAGAAGCACCCTTCCTTTGTGTCCTCTCTTTCTAGAGCCTTCCCCTTTATGCAGAAAGGGTTTGCGGTTGTGCTGAAAGTAGTTGAGGCAGGTAAGCCATGCCCTTCCTTGGAGGAGTGTAAACTTTTGTCTTTGGCCCTACCCATGGACCACAAGGACTGGAAGGACGTCCTTCTTACCTTCTCAGTCGGGAAGTTGGAGGCTGATATTGCCGGACGTCAGTTCGGTGAGAACCTCCCCAAGCTGTCTGACTTTCTTTTGCGAAGGGAGCTTGAGACAGAAGAAAGACTGGCTGCCTCAATGTCTCATCAAACGACTCTTGAGACAATGGCAAGTGACCCCAAGGTTCATGAGATGTTCATGGTAGTGGCTAAGACACACCTAGCCACAGTGACGAAGGACCTTTACAGCTTCGTCAAGGCTAGGAGGGCTTGTAGGGAGTTCGTGTTCGCCTCGGCTGCGGTGAGGCACGAGCCAAGGAAGCTAATCTCCTCCAACATTTGGGGCAAAGACCTCTTTCCTAGTGAAGCGGTCAAGGAGGTTTTAGATAAGGCCGCCACGGAGAATAGAAACCTTCTTCAGAAGTGGGGCCTATCTCTCACGAGAAAGTCTTCCCCGGATGAGGGTCCCCAACCAAAGAGGAAGACTAAGAAGACTAAGCTACCCTCTCGGCCAGCCAAGCCATTCAGACAGCAGCAGCAACAGCAATTGCCTATGCCTACAGTGCCCCAGATGGTGGTACAAACCCCGACCACGTTCCAGTGGGTACCCCAAGCCGTGTCGACACAGTCTCCGGCATTAATCCCAGCGTTCGAATGGCAGTCAACTACCTTTCGAGCGAAGCCTAGAGGAGCGGCCAGAGGCTCGTCTAGACGCCCCTCAAGGGGGAGGGGATTCAGGGGTGGTCGCGGTCAGGGAGGCAAGGCCTCGGGACAGCAGTCAAAGTGAGAAGATACCGGTAGGAGGGAGACTTCAGAATTTTCGGGATCGGTGGACCTTCGATCCCTGGGCCCACAGCCTATTCAAGAATGGACTGGGTTGGAGCTGGTACAGCACTCCACCCCCGTGCCCTCGATTTTTCCAACACTCCACCCCCATTCTGGAGGAGTACATTCAAGAACTGTTGGAGAAATAAGTGATCCGAAGGGTAAAGTCCATCAAATTCCTAGGGAGGCTGTTTTGTGTTCCCAAGAAGGACTCAGAAAAACTCAGAGTCATTCTGGACTTGTCGCCACTCAACAAGTTCATAGTGAACTGCAAGTTCAAGATGCTAACACTGCAACACATAAGGACCTTACTGCCCACGAGGGCGTTTTCCGTCTCCATAGATTTGTCAGACGCCTATTGGCACGTTCCAATCAATCGCCATCTCTCCCCCTACCTAGGGTTCAAGCTACATCGAAGACTCTACGCCTTCAGAGCCATGCCATTCGTGCTAAACATAGCCCCAAGGATCTTCACGAAGCTTGCGAGCGTAGCTCTCAAACAATTACGCCTAAAGGGAATCCAGGTGGTAGCCTACCTGGACGACTGGCTGGTGTGGGCAGCATCCAAGACAAAATGTTTGCAAGCTTCCCTGCAGGTGATCCAGTTCCTAGAGTATCTAGGCTTCAAGATCGACAGAAAAAAGTCTCGACTTTCTCCCTCTCAAAAGTTCCAGTGGTTGGGAATCCATTGGGACCTAGTGTCACACCGATCCTCCATCCCGGCGAAGAAGAGGAAGGAGATAGCTGGTTCTGTCAAGAGACTTCTGGATTCCGAAAGGATATCAAGACGTGAACAGGAGAGAGTGCTGGGTTCTCTCCAGTTTGCTTCGGTAACAGACCCGGTGCTAAGAACACAGCTAAAGGATGCAACCGGAGTTTGGAGAAGTTATGCATCAAACGCGCGAAGAGATCTGATAACACCAGTTCCGCTTCGTCTACGTACAGTTCTCAGGCCTTGGTCCCAAGCCAGGCAACTAAAGAAGTCGGTACTTCTTCAGCCACCTCCCCCCTCGTTGACTATTCACACAGACGCCTCGAAGGAGGGGTGGGGAGATCATTCTCATCGGAAGAAGGCCCAAGGGACTTGGTCCAATCTATTCAAGACATTTCACATAAACTTTCTGGAAGCTATGACAGTTCTCCTTACCTTGAAGAAAGTCTCCCCGCGTCGCTCGATCCACATAAAGTTGCTGCTGGACAGCGAGGTGATTGTGAGATGCTTGAATCGACAAGGATCGAGGTCACCACCACTCAACCAGGTGATGCTGGCCATCTTTCGACTGGCGGAAAAGAAGAAGTGGTACCTGTCGGCAGTTCACCTTCAAGGAGTCCGCAATGTGACAGCGGACGCTCTATCCAGGTTCACACCGATAGAGTCGGAATGGTCCCTAGACGCAGGATCATTTTCCTACATCTTGAGTGAAGTCCCAGAACTGCAGATAGACCTCTTTACAACGAAAGACAACAAGAAGTTACCCCTTTAAGTGTCCCCGTACGAGGACCCATTGGCGGAAGCAGTGGACGCGATGTCCCTCGACTGGAACAGATGGTCCAGGATTTACCTGTTCCCTCCTCACAACCTTCTGTTGAGGGTCCTTTATGCAAGCATTTTTTGCATTCGTTTATGCTTTCCCTTGGCGGGAGGACTCCATGCCCTAAGGGGACGGTGGCGTATATGCAAGTTTTCCTCCTACTCGGATATAAACCTTGGTCCAATCCAGTATTGAACGGAGAACTGGTCGATATTTCATATTGACTCAGTGGTTCTTTACAAACTATGCTCTACATGATATAGGGTGAGACCACTATATTGGCTTGTCTGTTATTCATACATAGGTATATGTACTCTTTGAGACTTTTCCAGAGTCTAGTAGGACTCTTCCCTGTAGGGGGCAGGAAGCACTAACATGGTTTATGGTTAGTTGAAAAGATGTATGACGGTAACATCTTAGGTCTCTAGGTCTAGTTGGCCGGGAAATACCTTCGGGGAGTACGGCACGTTTTGAGAATCCACAGATACGGTAATGCTCTGGTATACTTCCATCAGGACGACATGGCTTGAGCCCAAAAAACGGATTTTGAGCGAATCGAAAAATCTATTTTTGGGTGAGATGGCCATGTCGTCCTGATGGACCCGCCCTTCCCTTTCTTTTAAAGGGCTGTAGGTCCCCTCCCTACATACAGTATCTGTAGCACATCGTGTATCGCTACAAGGAATACAGATGGCGCCGTGAGCGGCGCAATGCACGCTTACGAAACGGGAGAGGAGAGATACCTTGCGAGCGGCTCTCCTTTTTCTTTCTCGTTTTCGTTTTCTTGCCAATTGACCCCTTCGAAGTGTTAACTCTGTTCGGGGTACAGATTGCCATGCGGCGTGTCAAGAATACGTCCTCTGATATTTGGCGATATCCCTGGTTCTTTTATTAGGGATATTCGCTCTAGGAGTTAGAATTCTGGGTACCTTAAGGTAAATTCTCTGGGAATATCGCCGTAGTTATATATACCCAAGGAAGCTACCCTTTAGGAACTTCCATCAGGACGACACGGCCATCTCACCCAAAAATAGATTTTTCGCTTCGCTCAAAATCCGTTAAGTCAGCCTGGATATTCGGGAAAGTAGTTAGTAAAAGGGTTCAGCTAGGTGGATTCTCCTGTGTTTGTGGAGGGAATAGGATCAATATTAGCGAGAATGGGATAATTAATGGGTTGGTAATGAGTAAGTATGAATCTAGTTCACATGAGAAGTTATGGCTAGAAAATAAGCAATTAGCGTTAGTCAAATATAGGAAAAAGAAGTTTGAAAATTTTTAGTGAAACGAAAGTACGGGGAAAATTTACAGGTATGGGGGAAAATCAGAATATGCGTGACATGGGTGTCTATGCAAGATAAATGTATTAATACAGATGAAACATGGCGTAGAGTATGAATGATACCTATGGTTTGTACGAGTTTTCGTTAGATGTAGAAGTAAGTATGACAAACTCGAGAATGAGAGATAGGAGAATGATAAGTAGTAGGAATGATTCCTTTGGTAAAGAAGAATATTGTTTTAATGAAATGGATGGATTGTGGACGGAAATAAGTGGGAGTTTAGGGTCAGATGATATTGAAGTAGATGGGATAGTGCATGATATATTAGATGATAGGAGTGGAGATGAGAATCGGAATAAGATAATGAATGATAGCGATATAGAAGAAGTGAATGAGAAAGTATATGAAGGCCCAGTTACTCGAAACAGAGGTCTTGTTCCCGACCGCGATTGGGTAATGAAAAAAATAATTTAAGTATCGAGTGAGGGATTTGGCAAGGTAAGTGAGGAGTAATGTGGAGGTTCAATTTTATATTTTTTTTTTATTTTGTTGTTTACCAAATCCAGAGAGAGAGAGAGAGAGAGAGAGAGAGAGAGAGAGAGAGAGAGAGAGAGAGAGAGAGAGAGAGAGAGAGCGGGCGTGCCATCGAGCGAGAGGTAGATAGTGTAATGATTTTGTTGAAAGAAAGACTGTTGGTATGATTGAGGTTTTTTGTTTATATTTTTAGCTAGGTTAGGACAGAGATGAATGTCTTCAACGAATGTCTTTTTAGCTTGACATTGGCTGGAGGCAGTTGTGTTTTGATTTCTGAATATATATTTTCATTATTTTGTATCATCATTGGAAGTGTTTATTTATTTCAACAAACCATACTTCTTCCCCTTTCTTACCACTTTTGTGGAAGACATCTCTAGCCACACTCTCCAGCTGTGATTGTTATAGGTTTTGACGATGAGGACTATTTAAGGACTTAGATTAGATTATACTTTGGAATACATATCAAGAAGTTAACGACGGTTGCGTTAAACGGAAATTATTTGGAAGGCACTTCGGATGATGATGATACTCAATGCCTTAATCAATTGAAGTGGGTGTTGGCAACGGGCTGTGGATGACTGGGGACCTCATGTGGATGATAGTGTCCACACTAAAACATATTCAAGTGTTTGTTTGGGCTTTTATTTTTGAAGCATCTCTATTTGTTTCAGTAAATGTGTCCTCGAGTACTGTTATTTTTTTCCTTAATATTTGGGAAAGTTTCCGTGTCCATAAATGCACAGTTATATATCTTTTACAGATTCAGTTTTGTTACGGTTGTTTTGTCTGTGTTTTAGTCTCAAGTTTATGATTAGGTTTAGTATGTAAGAAATAGTCAAAGTGTGATTATTTTGGTTTATGATTTATTTTTAGTTCTTAAGGAATATAGTTTTAAGGTCATGCTTACTTCAATTTCCGTTCTCTCCAAGAGTCTGGTTGCTTTTGAAGTAGTGGGAAAACTAGGTGTTTTAGAGACATTTGTCAGTTAGAGTGATTCAAGGCTGTTTTTTTTTTTTTTTTTTTTTTTTTTTTTTTTTTTTTTTGACGTCCTGCCATAACGGACGAATTCAACAATGGTGCCAGAAAATCATATCTAGATCAGGAGTATGAAATTTAATAGTTCCTGTCACAAATTAAGATGAGAATCAGCAGCTGAAGACCAGACAGGAGAACAATACTTGAAACAAGGTAGAATGACAGATTCAAAACACCACTTCAGAAGAGAGTTATAAGGTCTTTTGATCAGCCAGAGAGTAGTACATTGGAATTTTTTTCTCTGGTCACAGTTCATTTTCCCATTGCCTAAAAATACAACGAATAGTCTGGCTTATTTTTTACAGATCCTCCTCTGTCCTCATACCCCTGACAACACTGAGATAACCAAACAACTCTTCTTTACCCAAAAGGTTAACTAATGCGATTCTTCAGTGGTCATTTTCCTCTGGGTACGGGTAGAAAAGACTTTTTAAATATGGTAAGCCAATCTTCTAGGAGATGGACACTCAAAAATCTAACCATCGTTCTCTAGTCTTGGGTTGTGAATAGGCTCTGTACCATGGTCTTCACTGTCTTGGGTTAAGGTCTCTTGCTTGAGGGTACACTCTGGCACACTATTCTATTTTATTTGGTTAAAGTTTCATAGTTATATAAGGAATATTTATTTCAATGCAGATACTGTTCCTAGAATATTCTATTATTCCTTGTTTCCTATCCTCAATGGGCTATTTTCCCTATTGGGAC
>NC_090733.1:45932293-45964793 GCF_036898095.1 Palaemon carinicauda
AAGGAAAAAGTTTTCAGAGAGCCATGGTTTGTGGATAAAATAAGATAAAGTCCTGATAATGATTTTCTTGAAGAAAATTTGCTTATATTTGAGTTTACTGATAGAACAATTGTTGTCTGGTTCATGTCGTTAGGGTGCTTCCTTCCCTTTCTTCTAGCAATTGGTTTAAAATGTAATTTTTAAAGTTACTCATTTTTGTATGAAACTGGGCTCACAAAAAAAGTTTGTTTAACGATGGACATTAGTGATTGGAGCAGAATCATCATTGAAATAATTTCATTACCTTTAGTAAGTATATTGGTCAGGTGCTAATGGTAATGATAATCTTGCGATACTCGTAAACATGGTGGAAAAAAAAAATATGAGTTACTATGTTATTTGCCGGGTGCATTAGTGAAAGCCTGAAAAAGCATCAATGCGCTTCCTTTATTCAAGTTTTCATTTTAAAGGGAAGTTTGTTTTGAACAGATGTTTTATTCAAAACATTTGAAATATCGTGTTAAGAAATTAGGGGTGGGGTTAAAACAGCCATAGAGTAAATGAGTTACACCTTCCCATAGGCAACATTGGGGAAGATGTCAAGGTAACTCAAAACTGATCATGTGGCATGAAGTTAATCATTGAATAGTAAGGAATTAGATGTTAAAAATTGAATGGAGTAAGGAATATATTGAATACTAAGAAATGGTTGTCGACCAAACACTTTATAACAATAATAATGAATATATTGGATGTTAAAAAAAATATGTAGAAAAAAACTTTATAATGGCTAATCATACAGAGGCCCACTGAGTATACTATTTCAAGGTATAAAGGTGGTGAATATGGATCCGAGACCATCAAGAACACCCCCAAATAAATGATAACCCCACTGTGGAGAGTAAAATAATGTAACTCTAAGGTTCATCATTTTTTAATGATCAGGGTCCCCACTGCTGGCATGTATAAAGGCAGTGGCTTGGTTGATCATGAGTGGTCAATGGTAATATGATAAAAATCTATAGAAGGGACCACAGAGTAAACTTCACAAAGTGTATGGGTGGGGAATGTGGATTCAGGAGCACCCAGAACACCAGCAATTAAATGATAAACCCCACTTTGAAGAGCAATAAAATGTTACACTTAGGTCTATTCATCTTCATGTACTTGTGTGCCCACTATTAGCGTGTATAGTGGCCAGTAACTGGTTTGATCAAGAGTGATTAATGATGAGATAATAAAAAAGTCCGATTTGTTAGGATA
Source organism: Palaemon carinicauda (assembly GCF_036898095.1). Lineage (NCBI taxonomy): Eukaryota > Metazoa > Arthropoda > Malacostraca > Decapoda > Palaemonidae > Palaemon > Palaemon carinicauda. The sequence continues at coordinate 45,933,536 of NC_090733.1, forward strand.
TAAAGTAAGGTGTTCATTGCAGATCCTCTGGGTAGAGAATCATTGTTTGCTTTGCTTCTGGCAGCATCAATTTTATATCAGCAAGCCAGTAACTTGTTTGATCATGAGTGATCAATGATGAAATGATAAAAAAAAGTGTGATTTGTTGTGATATAAAGTATTATGTTCATTACATATCCTCTCTGAGGAAATGTTTTGGTTTCTTTGCGGTGGTAGCATCACTTTTATACCAGCAAAGGATTTAGCTCTTGACATAGCAACATAAATTTGGCCATGACTGAAGACAGGCTCAGGTAGGTAAACTCCAGGGTACCTTAATGAATGGCCCGTAGCTTTGTCAATTATGAGCAAGTATGCTAACCTTACTGGAAACTCAACTCTTGTATTGTTAACATGTAGTTCTGTATCTTCTGATAACATTGTGATTTTGCAAGATCATCATATACTCACCCTGTGGTCATTTCCAATGACAAAGGAGTCCGTGGCGGTACTGGTATATAATTAGCTGACAAGAGAATTTTGAGACAATCATGGGGCGAAGATATAAAAAGGTTCAGATAATTATTTTCTTAAATGATAGAGGCTTATATTTAACTAAATCCGAATATAGAAAAAAGGAGTGAACAATTGTTGTCTGGTCCATGTCTTTAGGGTGCATCCTTCCCTTTAATGAAGGGCATTGGTGACTAGAGTAGAATCGTCAAAGAAAGAATTTCATTATCATTAGTATTTATACTGGTGAGGGTGATGATGGTAACAATAATCTTAGAGAAATATGATACTCGTAATCATGGAGGAAGGAAAAGCATAAGTCATTACTTTCTTTGTCGGATGGAGTCATTGTCCAAGGTTTCATCTTTAGATTGCAGTTTTCTTTTTTTTTTAATAGATGTTTTATTAAAATCATTCGTTTGAAACATTTAAAATATAATTTTAAGAAATTTGGGGTGGGGCTGAAACTGCCATAGAATAATGGAATTACAACTTTCCTTAAACAACTTCGGGGAAGATGTCAAGCATAACTCAGAACCGTTAATGTGACATGAAGATATGCATTAGATTATAAGAAATTGAAATAGTACGAAATGGGAGAGGAAACACTTTATGAGAAAAGTAAGAAATATATTAAATAGTAAAAGATGGTTGAAAAACAAACACTTTATAATGCAAGTAAGAAATATATTAAATAGTTACAAATGGATGTATATAAAACTTTTTATAATGAATGATCATACTGGGGCCCAATAAGTTCAATATTCCCAAGTGTATAGGTGGTGAATGTGGATCTGGTGGAAAGAAGAACACCACCAAGTAAATGATAACCCATTCCTTCCATTTCAGCGAATGTTTGTATAGTGGCTGCCAAATGATCCGTGACTAAACGCCTGAATATCGATATGGTGACAAATATCATGCTTGGGGTGGAATATTAGCATTTATCAATGGTCAGGATAGAAAATTTCCACATGTGACGTGCGAAGTTGGCATAGCGGCAGGTTGTGGAGGTGCCTATGAGTACGAGTCCTCGTTCACTAATAGTTGATACCTCATGTAAACCAGGACATTTTATTGTGTGAGAAATCCTCACCAAGTGGTGGCAATATTACGCCAGCAATTTGGAATATCCAATGGCAGTAGCTGCTCCCAAACGATAGTGTAAGTGTCTCGTACCTGTCAGTGAGGATCTCAGATCCTTAGGCAGCTACCAAGCGCACATGGGCAATCTTAGAACGACCACATCGTGTTCTGAAGAGTTACTTTGATAGAAGGGAATGGCAAGCATCATTGGCTACTTAAAACTACACGCCTATACCTGCTTCACGTAAAAAGAAAAGATTAGTGACAGGGGAGGCCACCACTACAAGTGGTGGCCTACTAACATGTTTTTGGCCACTGACAACAGTCCATATATTTCTTTGCAGCAGCTCTAAATTTAGGTTAGAAGTAGCAGGACTGCGGCTGATGGGCATCAGTGAGCGGCGGTAGAGGTCATTGGTTGAGGTGTGAGCGTGTGATGGTATATGTGGACGCCAGGCTTCTCCTACATGTTACAGGAAGGGCATATGTGTATTACTTCATCCATATCGACCTTGGGTCGTGTCAAGTAGTTGTCCTACTCGTCAGGAGTTGAGGCGTTGATGGAGGTCTTAAATGTGGTGAACTGGCTATCTGTAAAGGTTTTGACTTTGGACATCAGGTCCTTCAGGAGAAAGGTATTGTCAGCAAGGATGTTGGTCCCTACTGGTTACGGTAGGTGTCGTACCCAAAACACACAATGTAGGTTCACATCTCCTGGAAACCCATCTGAGGCAGGTTGCAGGTGATGGATACTGGTCCTTTCCCCGAGGGGGAGTGAAGCCTTCTGGTACCAAATGGCTGTTGAGAGAGCTGAAAAGTCTAGGCTCTATGGGAGGTTGGTGATGGTGAGTACTGCTATAGGAGGGATTCTTTGAGGGTTGCATACTCTAGTAAGGCCACCCCTTGGTCGCCAAGCCAATTGCAGATTTCTGGGAAAGGGTCCACTCGTATTGCCGCAAGTACACAGAGTGCTTTGCTGTTTAAGCAAATAGCGCCATTGATGCGAAACTGGGTTTAGGAGTACTGGAATCTATGCTAGCGAAGGGCAGCAGTTTATTGAGGTAGCTTTTGTTGAAGAGTGAGTTTCTGTGGGCAGCATTGTAACAAGTGTAGGTGGAATGGTTGAACAAAAAAGGCGGTCTGGAGTACTAGCTCCAGTGGTCCTCTCTGTAGAAACACTATTATTATTATTATTATTATTATTATTTTTATTATTATTATTATTAGTAGTAGTAGTAGTAGTAGTAGTAGTAGTAGTAAGTAAGTTACAACACTTACTGAAAATGAAAAACTCTACAAGCCCAAAAGCCCCAACATGAAACGCAACCCATTATGGAAAGGAAATAAAGAAGTCACAAGTAAATTATAGATGATGGATAAAAGAATTATAAAATATGTCAAGATCCTTAAATTAATTATATTCTTAAGTCATTTATACACTACTAAAAGAGACATGTCAATCTGTTCAACAGAAAAGCATATACAACACCTTTGAACTTATGAAGTTCCAACTATTCCACAGTTGGTATAAGAAAATCATTTCACAATATGGTCATATATGCAATACAATTTCTATTATGCTGTATAGCTTTCAGTCTTAACTTGGAGAAAGCAAGAATGTTAGAATTCACTGCATACCATGTACTAAATACTGAATGGTAAAATGTGTGAAAATCTGAATGGAAATGGTCAGAAATGAGAAAAATGTGCTCAACAAATATTAAGAACTAACTAAACAATGGTGAAAGTGATTAATATCCAGACCAGTGATAATGAATTCAATAGATTGCTAGTCTTTATCCAACATACTAAGGTGACAGAGTTAGCACTTGAAGAACAGACAAGAGCACAATGTCCAAAATATAAAAGAATAAAATAGTTACAAGATTTTTTTTTTAATAGATTGGTCACCAAAATTCTTAAATGAAATTCTCAATATGTCCTTTCTTTGTACAATTAAAGAAGTGTCTGGCCAGATTTATTTCTTACAAGTAATTTTATCATCAAGAATCACATCCATGAGTTTATATGAGTTGTTCACATTTAAAAAGACATCATCAATTGAAAGATTTAGATGTTGAGGAGCTACAGCCTGTACCAACCGTGTTTCACACAATTGTACATAATTCCTTTTGTATATATTATACTTGTATCTTCGCTCTTCCCTCGCACTAAAACGAACATGAAAATTCATGTCTGGTTTTCCCTCTGTAATATTGTCTGTCTTTTGAACTTATGTCCTGTTGCCTTGAGGTTTTGTATATAAGGAGAATGTTCTACAATAATATAACTCAGTCGTTTCCAACCTGCCTTTGAGTTCACAGCCTTACTTGGCGCCGTCACATTGGTGACCCCGGAAGTCGACTCACTCCCACTGCCTTCCACCCCCACCTCCCTCGCCCCTCCATCGTTGGTACTATGACGGAGACGGACTCTACTACAGCAGTTGGGGCCGCGGCCGCCCCATTGAAACTTTCACTGTTCGCCAGCAGGGAAGCGTTTGCTTGGTTTCAACGCGCTGAAGTCCACTTTCGTATCAAGGGCGTGACTCGCTCAACCACCAAAGCGGATTATGTTCTCACGGCGATACCCGAGGACACCTTCCCAGAAATATCCGACTGGCTTTGTGAACAAGGAGACACCCCAATAGCGTATGACGCCCTTAAAACATACCTTCTGCAGCAGTACTCGCCGTCGCCAGCCGCCCGTATAGCAAAGCTTTTTCAGCTCTCGAAACAACCGTTGGGGAACCAAAGGGCTTCGCTTGCCCTCAGGGAAATGACCAGTATCGCTCGCCTTCAACCTGCCACAGACGGCTCTCCTCGTGAGGTGAACCTACTCCGTGCCCTTTGGATACGCCGTTTACCTGAACCTGTACGCGCTGCCATACCCGATGTCGATAGTTTACCCATAAAGGACTTGATGACCAAAGCCGACGCCCTTATGGACAGCCACTTAAAGATCTCCATCAACGCCTCCACCCCTGACGACGAGGATGCCTAATCAACGTCAACCGAAGCTGACATGAATGCCGTAGGACATACACGCCTACCCCGTGATGTGCCGAAGTGGCGACAAAGCCGCCCACCACCCACCAATCGCTCGCGCCCCAACGAATGACTTCTACAGCCCCTTACTACCTCCCATCCGCCGCAGTTTTGCTACTACCACTTCAGATTCGGGGCAACCGTGAAGAAATGTGCCAAAGATTGTCAGTGGCCAAAAAACGTGTAAGTAGGCCATCGCTTGTGGCGGTGGCCTCCCATGTTTCTAATCTTTTCTTTTTACAGGATGCAGGAACGGGCGTGCGATTTTTGGTACACATGGGTGCTTGCCGTTTTCTTTTGCCAAGGAAACTCTTCAAGGCACAACGTAGTCTGTCTACATCTGCCGACGTCCGCTTGGTAGCTGCCAACGGATCTGCGATACCCACCTACGGTTACGAGAACCTCACATTATCATTCGGAAACGGTAAATTCAATTGGAAGTTTCTCGTTGCTGACGTCACAATGCCAATCCTCGGTGCGGATTTCCTCTCTCATTTCCACCTTCTGGTCGATGTCGCCCACCAACGATTGGTCAACGCAGACTCGTACTTGTCGACACCTCTTCAACCCGCCCCCTCTAACCTCGCTCTCCACATCAGCGCACCCACGGATGCCTACGCCCACCTCCTCACGTCGTACCCGGAAGTTTTCCGTCCAGAACTTCGCCAAACGCCCACAGTTCCTGCCAAGCACGGTATTTATCACCATATCAAGACGACGGGACCCCCAGTCTTCGCAAAATTCAGACGTCTGGCACCGGAACGATTGGCAACCGCCAAACAGACGTTCGCCGAAATGGAGAAAATGGGCCTTTGCCAAAAGGCCTCCAGCCCATGGTCGTCACCCTTACACATTGTTCTGAAGAAAGACGGCTCCCTCCGTCCGTGCGGGGATTACAGGCGCCTGAACATGCAAACAGAACCGGATCACTACCCCCTCCCAAACATTGCCGATGTAACCTCCTACCTGCACGAAGCAAAGGTTTTCTCTACGCTCGACCTCCTGAAGGGGTATTATCAGGTGCCTATGAACCCAAAAGACATCCCCAAGACCGCCATCACCACTCCGTTTGGCACATACACCTTCAATTACTCCTGTTTTGGCCTTTGTAATGCTGGGGCAACGTTTCTACGTCTCATGGATGGCATCTTAGGGGACCTCCCTTTCTGTGTATGTTATGTGGATGACATACTTGTGTTCTCCTCCTCAAAAGAGGAACACCTTCGTCACCTGCGCATCGTGCTCGACCGCCTCCAACAAAACGGCCTTGTAGTCCGGTACGACAATTGTACCTTTGGCGCCAACAAAGTGTCGTTCTTAGGGCACCGTATCAATCCTGAAGGAGTCCATCCCCTCCCTGAGAAGGTAGCAGCCGTTCAGAATTTCCCCCCGCCCTCCACCGTCAAAGCTCTGCAGGAATTCTTGGGCATGATCAACTACTATCACCGTTTTCTGCCAGCCATTGCCGCCACTCTTGCTCCCCTCTACGCCTCCCTCAAGGGCAAGCCAAAGGACCTGAAGTGGGGTCCCCTTCAAGAAGCAGCCTTCTGCAATACAAAGAAGGCACTATCAACTGCTGCGGCTCTCACTTTTCCTATCCCACACGCCCCTCTCCTTCTCTCCACTGATGCCAGCGACATCGCTATTGGTGCAGTACTCGAGCAGGTGGTCAAAGGCTCGCCCCACCCATTGGCCTTCTTCAGCAGAAAACTGTCCAAGGCAGAATCGGGTTATTCTACCTTCGATCGAGAATTGCTGGCGGTGCACTTGGCTGTCCGTCACTTTCGCCATTTCTTAGAAGGTACGCCCTTCGTCATTCGCACAGACCACATCCCTATTGTGCACGCCTTCACTCGACAGTCTAACGCCTGGTCCGCCCGTCAACGCCGACATCTCTTCGCCGTGGCTGAATACAATTGCACCATCCAATACGTCCCTGGGAAAATGAATCCCGTTGCCGATGCCCTGTCAAGAAACACGTTGGCTGCCGTTCAACTGGGATTGGATTACAACGCCTTGGCTGAAGCCCAACGGCAGGATCCAGAGTATCAAGCTTGTAGGACATCCTGCACGTCCCTCCGTTGGGAAGATTTTCCCCTCGAAGACTCTAACACCACCCTCCTCTGTGACATCAGTACTGGTAGACCGCGACCTTGGATTCCTTCTCCCATGCGCCGACAGGTGTTTGATTTCATCCACGGCCTTTCACATCCCTCGTGCCGTTCTACTGCACAGCTGCTGAAGGCAAAGTTCATTTGGCACGGCATTTCTAAGGATGCTAAGGATTGGGTCCGCGCCTGTACTTCTTGCCAAACTTCCAAAGTACATCGACACACGGATTCAGGAGTGGGCACCTTTCCTCAACCTCAGCGTCGTTTCACACACATTCACGTCGACGTTGTAGGCCCCCTACTCACATCACAAGGACATCGTTACCTATTTACCGTCATCGACCGCTCCACTCGTTGGCCTGAAGCCATTCCCATGGAAACTGCAACGTCCGCCTCATGTACATCTGCCTTTCTCTCTGGATGGATTTCAAGATTCGGTATCCCTGAGCATATTACTTCTGACAGGGGAACCACCTTTACCTCTCAATTGTGGACATCATTAGCGAATCTCCTGGGCATCACCCTACATCAGACAACGGCCTACAACCCCGCTGCCAATGGAATGGTTGAACTTTTCATCGCACCCTCAAAGCAGCTTTGATGTCCCGCTGCAAGGATTGCAACTGGTTTACTCAGCTTCCCTGGGTCCTCCTTGGACTAAGGACCACTCCTAAAGACGCCCTCGACGTCTCGGCAGCTGAAATGGTGTATGGCGATCTGTTGGTCGTCCCTGCCGAATTTTTTCCTTCTACAACCTCCTTCGACGATCTCCAGCGCATACGTCACGTCAAGGGAAAATTTACTCCGTGCCGCCAGACTCACAAGCCCCCAGCGAAGCATCACATACCAACGGACTTGCACTCTGCAACGCACGTCTTCCTGCGCAACGACACCAGCAAGCCACCACTAACGCCCCCTTACACGGGCCCTTTCCTTGTGATCTGACGCAGTCCGAAAGCATTCCTCCTAAACATTCGGGGCAAAGAAGACTGGGTCTCCATTTATTGTCTAAAACCTGCTTATCTTCTGCCAGATGACCCGCTTACAGTTCGCCTATCTAGATCAGGGCGCCCTATTTAACATGTACAGTATGTCAATTTTAGGGGGGGGAGCCATGTACCAACTGTGTTTCACACAATTGTACATAATTCCTTTTGTATATATTATGCTTGTATCTTCGCTCTTCCCTCGCACTAAAACGAACATGAAAATTCATGTCTGGTTTTTCCTCTGTAATATTGTCTGTCTTGTGAACTTGTTATGTCCTGTTGCCTTGAGGTTTTGTATATAAGGAGAATGTTCTTCAATAATATAACTCAGTCGTTTCCAACCTGCCTTTGAGTTCACAGCCTTACTCGGCTCCGTCACAAGCCCTTGACCTTTGAGTTTCGGTAAAGTTGAACTTCATCCCACAACATTCGCACCCTGAACTAATTTTAATCTGATCTCTATTTCTGGAATACCGTAACCACAGGTCTACTTTCAGTTATTGCAATCAATAACAAGAAAGGAGCATCATCTGTATATGAATGAAGCTTATTTTCAAGGCTAAGCCACTTACCATGTATATATGATATCAAAAGCAATAGGCCAAGAACATTAGCAGAAAACAGTACCATATGGAACACCATATATTGCATTTCTAGAGTCCCTTTATGGTGCCCGTGAACAACAACTCTTTTTAATTTACAGCTATGAAATTTTAGAAGGATGATAAGAAATGAAATCCTACTTCCATCCATTCAAGATGGAAAAATGGTCTCGTGATGAACAATAGATGATATGGGAGGTATGAAAATTAGGTTGCATTAGATGATATGGGAGGTATGAAAACTAGGTAGTAATCAGTAGGACTCGAAGTATAATAAACACAATTACCCTTGTACCATCCGTGTGTCACATGAGCGTAAATAGCAACGACATTTCTCTTTTTTTGTATATAGTATCCTTTGTATTTTTGCTCTACCCTCACACTAAAAGCAACTTATTTTAGCGTGTCCGCATATGCTATTGTTAACTGTTAACAGAACCGGTTGCTGGTTTGACAAGAAATAACATGTCTGTATTAATTTACCTTCTTACCAGGATCTTCTGTGTATATATACTCAATGTGTCGTAATAAAGTTACTCAGTTGCTTTCATCCCGCTTTTGAGTCACAACCTACTCTTGGCTCGTCATTCTGGGGTCACCAATGTAACGAGCCAAGAGTAGGTTGGGACTCAAAAGTGGGATGAAAGCTACTGAGTAACAATGCCCTATCAACCACTGCTGCACTCAGTTTTCCCGTCCCACATGCCCCCATCCTTCTCTCCACTGACGCCTGCGACGTCACTATTGGTGCAATACTCGAACAGGTGGTCAATGGCTTGCCCTGCCCATTGGCATTCTTCAGCAGAAAACTGTCCAAGGCAGAATTGGGTTTTTCTACCTTTGATATTGAATTATTAGCAGTGTACTTGGCTGTCCGTCACTTTCGCCATTTCTTAGAGGGTACAACCTTTGTCATTCTCACAGACGACATGCCTCTGGTGCACACCTTCACTTGACAGTCTGACGCCTGGTCTGCCTGTCAACGCCGACATCTCTATGCTGTGACTGAATACAATTGCAGCCTTTAACACGTCCCTGGGAAAATGAATCCCGTTGGCGATGGCCTGTCAAGAAACACGTTGGCCGCTGTTCAACTGGGATTAGATTACAACACCATGCTAAAGCTCAACGACAGAATCCAGAGTCACAAGCATGTAGGACATCCTGCATCTCCATCCGTTGGGAAGACATACCCCTTGACGACTCCAACACCACCCTCCTCTGTGACGTCAGTACTGGTAGACCGCAACCATGGATTCCTGCTCCCATGCACTGGCAGGTATTTGATTTCATTCATGGTCTTTCACATCCCTCACGCCATTCTATTGCACAGCTGCTGAAGACAGAGTTCATGTGGCACAGCATTACTAAGGATGCTAAGGATTGGGTCAACGCCTGTACTTCTTGTCAAACTTCCAAAGTACATTGACACACGGATTCAGGAGTGGACACCTTTCCTCAACCTCAGCATCGTTTCGCCCACATTCACGTCGACGTTGTAGGCCCCCTACCCACATCAAAAGGACATTGTTACCTGTTTACCATCATCGACGGCTCCACTCATTGGCCTGAAGATATTCCCATGGAAACTGCAACGGCCGCCTCATGTACATCTGCCTTACTCTCAGGATGGATAGCAAGATTTGGCATCTCTGAGCATATTACTTCGGACAGGGGTACCACTTTCACCTCTCAATTATGGACATCATTAGCAAATCTCTTGGGCATCACCCTACATCAGACAACTGCCTACAACCCCGCTGCCAATGGAATGGTTGAACGTTTCCATCGTACCCTCAAATCAGCTTTGATGTCCCATTGCAAGGACTCCAACTGGTTTTCTTAGCTTTCCTGGATCCTCCTGGGATTAAGGACCACTCTTAAAGATGCCCAGGACATCTCGGCAACTAAAATCCTGTATGGTGACCCGTTGATCGTCCCTGCCGATTTTTTTTCCTTCTGCAACCTCCTCCGATGATCTCCAGCGCATACTTCACGTCATGGGAAAATTTACTCTATGCCGCAGAGGAGGCCTCTGAGTAGGAACTACTATATAAGGAGAAGGCATCACAGTGAGACGCATCTCCAAGCGTTGCTTTAGCAAGTGCTTAGCTAAGGATCTCTAGGCTGTGAAAGGTACTGAGGGTTTAGCTGGATGCCTGTCTGAGGAGTGGTCAAGCTCATCATCAGGTTAGGCCAAAGGTCATTTGGAAGGTTTGGTTGAGGGGCTACATGCTGATATAATCGTAACTCTACCTCTGGACCAGAAACGTCTACACCTTGTTCGCAAACACGCGTATTGTGACCAGGATGTTCATGAACGCGAGCATCTAGCTCCTCTCATTCGAGAATGGCGTGAACAGAGCGAGGTTATACTCGCGAACATGAGCCTTGCAAACGAGACCGTTGTTCTCGTGAACGACACCCTTGCTAGCGGAAACGCCGCCCTCATGATCGTGAGCATCATCCTCGCGAATGCAAGTACCATTCTCTCAGTGACAATCTGGAAAGCGAGCGTCTGGACCAAGGTTCAAACCTTGCTCGCAATCACGAGACTCGTGCTCGGGAAGAGGAACGCCTCCTAAGAGAGCGTGGAAATCTATTGTGTCATAAGTGTGGAACTGTAGAGCATGAGCTTATTCTAGGCGAAGAACACTTTAATCGTGGTAACTTATGATCATTATAATCATCCGATCGTCACGAATGACGATCAAGGGAAGAAGTTCCAGAAAGGTGAGACAATGGGGATACTCGTCCATTAGAGTTGCCAGTGGAAAGCACGCTGATCCCTGGTAAGATCGTAACCTGTACCCTGAGGGTTCCTAGTGCAAGAAACATAGTTTTGAGGATTAAGGGAAGGCGAGGTCCCAGGATGGAGAGAGGGTTTGTTATCAGCAGGTGGTCATTGAAAAGGCACGATCAAAAATGATCACATCATCCACGATTGGAAGGACCTCGCACAGTTAAAGAGCCGGAAATATCAATGGCTCCAGAGAAGGTTCCCTCATGGCACCATGCAGAAGAAGGCGCTACAGCTCCTCTTTTGAAGGGGGTCCCAAAATCCCTAAGGATGACCACACCTAAAACAAATCTGAATGGGAGACAAGCTCGCCAGTGGCTTGAGGAGAAGTTTCTCCTCTAGAGGAAGCAACAACACCCCCAGTACCCTGGGGTTGACAAGAAAATAAGTGATCTGCGCATTTGCTTGTTCGTCCCTCACAAGAGCATGCATGAGAAGGAGCTTTTGAGAGAGATTTGGGTATGTGAGAAGAAGAATGCCTCCCGCTCACCCCTAAGGGAGAATGATATTGATTAGCCTTATTCTTCCTGCGCCGTCCAAACTTTTCCCATTGGGAGTCAGACCACTCCTTACACCCATGATGGCGAACCCTGCTCAAAATGATGCCCTCGGCACGTAGGACACAGAGAGTGCGGGCAGGTCTCCAAGGTCAACATAAAGGTTCCACACGCGGCACCTTCTTACCCTAGACATGTTTGCAAAATGAAGGCGATCGGAGAATAAGGACATGAACACCTGTAAAGAGAAATCAGAAATCAGAAAGTCCAATGACAGCCAAGAGGAGAGCAGACACGTCCATTATCTAATGGGACAAAAGAAAAAGTGGCATCTTTCACCACTATGAGAGTATATATAAAGCAGGCTGGGTAGGCAGCTGGGTAACACCCAGCCACCCCATGCCCACCCGCTAAGCAAAGCGTAACCACCTCGCATTTAAAGTCTAATGGCTACCTCCAGCTGCCGCTGAAAGAATTTCCACATATATAACTCCTGGTTTATTAGTATGGGAATAAACAGGATAGTATACAAAATAAATTCTATCATATTCTGCACACGCATAAAAGACATCAACACTGAAAAAAAAATAGAGTGTCTTTGCAGCTATGCTTTTTTTTTACCCACCGATGTACTGGAATAGGGTGGAATTTTTTTTTTTTTCTCTCTCTCTCTCTCTCTCTCTCTCTCTCTCTCTCTCTCTCTCTCTCTCTCTCTCTCTCTCTCTCTCTCTCTCTCTCTCTCATGTAGTGAAATGTATTTAATACATAATGCTTCAAGTTCCCTCTCTTCTTAGGTAGAAAACTTTTTACTTTTTTTATAAAAGAAAAAAAATGAATTTCTTGAACTGCACCCGTATTTTCTTTTATATTTTATGTTGGTTGATTGTCTGGTGATTTCAGCATTTTACTCACCTATAAATGAGTGAATAATTATTAGTAACTATTCAGGGGATTCAATCTGAGTCGTCGTCAATTTTTTAATGTTGATATGTTGAATTAAACGCAGATGTATACGTAACCCTTTAATGTATAATAAGATACTACATTACTCTGGGTCTGGGATTCCGACAACCAACTCCCAACTGAACGTTGAGCGTCTCGTAAACAATCTCAAAAACCAAAACATAAGAGCATCGCTCTCAAAAGACTTAAATCCTACTCCAATACAAAAGTATAAAGAATCACATCATATCTTTGAGGTAATTATTAAATGCTTGAACCCTAATATCAAATACATAATTTCAGTTATATACATTCTTAAACATGTTTCATCAATGCAATATGATGCAATGTTGCGCTCAATACATGTAACATTTGAGGTAATATATAACATTATTACAATAATAATTAACAGTCTCCTCCCCCTTAACTTGACATTGTAAAAATCTTTATAAATCTAATCTCTCAGTTGGCTTTCCTCTATTAATCCTATTAGGAAGCACTCTAACCTAATCTTGTACTGGTATATGGATTGGTTTTGAATCTACATTTGATGTGGGAGCAGCTTGGTTAATATTTGACTCATTAGATCCAACTACTTCTAAAAGTTTTCTATCTCTAACATTCACATGCTCCACTGTATTTCTGTTTAATGGCTGTAATTGATCAACATGACATTTTACATCATAATGTAAATTTCCTGTCTCTCTCACAATATCTCCTGGTACCCACTTCTCTGGAGTATTGGTATGATCTTACCATGATATCAGATAAAGGTAAAAAATGTCGTACTTTTGGAAAGATTTTCTACTTGTTTATACCCTTTATCTTCTAAATCACTTGGCAAACTTGGATACAACAAATCTAACTTACACCTAATCCTCCTCCCCATCAACAAATTTGATGGTGTCACGCCTGTTGTGCTGTGCGGCGTTGTTCTATAAGACAATAAAAAATTTGAAACATGTAAAAATATGTTACCTGAATTTGCTTTTCTACACTTTGTATTGTGTTTAAATGTTTGAACAAACCTTTCAGCCTCTTCATTGGTAGAGGGATGATACATTGCTGAAATTGTATGCTTTATTCCATTGACGTTACAACAAAATTCTTTAAACTCTTGTGAGGTAAATTGTGGACCATTATCTGTAACAATTCTCTCTGGAATACCATGTGTGGAAAAAAATTGCATTAACTCTTTTATTGTGGCGTAAGACGTAGTTGTCTACAAAAGAATGACTTCTGGCCACTTACTGTAAGCATCTACTACTATAAAAAAACAAATAATTCAAAAAAGGACGTGCAAAATCTATACGCACTCTTTGCCATGGATACCTGGGTAACTCCCGTGGGTGCATTCTAGCAAAATGAGGATTGTTCTGTTGCATAACACAATTCATACAATTCCCTATATAAGATTCCACATTTTTATTCACACCTGGTCACCATACAAAAGTTCTTGCAATTGACTTTGATCTTACAATACCTTGTTGGTCAGCATGTATGTCAGACAAAACCTTATTCCTCAATAAGTAAGGAATAACTACCCTTGAACCTATCATCATTATACCTTGTGTTACACTCAGTTCATACCATATATCCTTATAGGGTTTACAATTTTCCTCTTTTCTGTCATTAAACTCTCTAAGACCTTGCTATGTACTGGGTCTCTCTTAATACTGTGTGCTACATCCTTTGCTGTAATGGGTACATCATATACAGAAATTAACGAATACTATCATCATGCTCTTCTCGATCTTTGTCTACTAGTAATCTAGATAAAGCATCTGCAATACCCATTTTTGATGTTGGATAGTATTCTATATCATAGGGGTACGCAGCTAATGTAATTGCCCAACGTTGTAGTCTTGCAGCTACCAATGTAGGTATACTTACTTTTGGACCCAATATTGCTAATAAAGGTTTATGATATGTAACAAGTGTGAACTTTTTCCTACCATAAAGATACATATGAAATTTCTTAACTCCATACACTAATGCTAAACCTTCTTTTTCTATTTGAGAGTAAATCCTTTCTGCCTTGTTCAATACTTTAGATGTAAATGCAATTAGTTTCTCTGTTCCATCTGGCATCACATGAGATAATACTGCACCTAAACCTATGTTTGATGCACCACATACTAATTTTACTGGTAAATCCATTTGATAATGTACTAGGAATGTAGGTGATGTTATTTCCCGTTTGATTCTTTCAAAAGATTTCTTACACTCTTGTCCACTTCCATTCTACACCCTTATTCAACAAATTATACAATTTAAGTGCGATTGTAGAGAAATTCTGAATAAGAATCCCATAAAATGTTACTAAACCTAAAAATGATTGTAATTCCTTAACATTTTCTGGTACTTTTATTGATTGTAAAGCTTTAGTCTTCTCTTTAATTTTGTGAATACCCTTGCCACTAATAACAAAACCTAAGTATTCTGCTGAATCAACTTCTAGAATACATTTGCTCTTATTTACTATAGTATTATGTTCCTTCAACTTCTTTAGAACTGTTCTCAATCTTTCTCTATGTCCTTTTGTGTCTTTACCAGCAATGAAAATATCATCTATAAAAATGAATACTCCTTACATTTCTGAAAGAAATCTTATCCATAGTTTGTTGCCATATAGCTGGACTACTTGCAACTCCATAAGGTAATCTATTTGGCCTAAACAAACCTATAGATGTATTTACTGTACATAATTCTTGTGAGCTTTCATCCATGGGAAGTTGTTGAAATGCTTGTCTTAAATCTAATTTAGAAAAAAACACTGCATCCTGACATAGTTGCAAACATGTCTTTCGGATTTGGTAATGGATATTGAGCTACTGGCAGTTGTGGATTCAACGTTACTTTGTAATCTCCATTAACCTAACCTGACCACTTTTCTTCACAATAGGTAATAATGGAGTAGCCCAATCTGAATATGTAACCTTTTCCCATGAACCTTCATTTTCTAATCTCCTGATTTCTGTTTCAACTGCACTTTTCAATGCATGCGGTACTGTTCCTGGAGCACAAAATCTAGGAGTACTGTTAGGTTTCAAAACTAAAATTGCCTTTGTGTTCTTTACTGTACCTACTTTATCTTCAAATACGTCTTGAAACTGTGATATGATATTATCCACAGACATATAATTTTTGTGTTCATCTTGTCTACCGGTAACCTTCAAAATACTAGGCCAATCTAATTTCAAATACTGTAGCCAATCCAAACCTAGCAAAGTTTGTCCTTTACCTTTTACTACTGTTAATGTCATTCTCTCTAATTTTTGTTTTTTGTACTGTACTTCTACGTTCGAAGCACCTATAACCTGAATATGAAAACCATTATAACCTTTCAAAACTCTATTTGTACCTTCTAATGACAAATTAGCAATGATTTTAGCTATTTTCTCAAGCATAATTGATACATCGGCTGCTGTGTCAACTTACATCAAAATCAGTTTACCATTTATGATTACTTCTACCATGATATGTTTCTTTACATTTTTATTGACAGAATTTATGCAAAACACAAAAATCAGTTTTTGACTCATCCTGATTATCATGAACATTTTCCGCATTATTCTCTTGACGAATAGTATCAACTGTAGCATTTATTTTCTTTGTGTACTGTTTAGAGAATCTACGAGCAGTTGCAAAATGACCCATCTTTCTACAATTCTGGCATGTTTGTCCAGTAGCAGGGCATTTCTTTGCTTCATATGCAAGATAATCAGTTTTACCACACTTATAACACTTGGGTTTTTCCTGTTGTTTCTGTGTATTGACCTTATTATGATATTTATGAACATTAGTGTTAGGCACTTTGCTATGAATAGGCTTTGATATATTCCGTCTCTGATTCTCATTGTTTTTCCATTTGGAACCTATTGAACTAATTTTAGAATTTTCCATTCTATTGCTTGTAGAACTACCTATTATGTTCCTTTTCCTATTTGATGTTTCTAAAGCTCTGCCTATTATCAATACCTTTTCTAATGTTAAATATTCATCTTGCAATAATTTCTTTCTTAGCTCTTGTGATGTGCAATGTGCAATAACTTGATCGATGATAACATTTTCTAACTATAGAAATTCACATGAAACGGCTAAATTCTTCAGTCTAGTCACAAATGCATCTAAACTTTCATTTTCTTTCTGATATGCCTGTGCTGTAAATTGATACCTTTCCAAAATATTATTTACCTGAGGAGCAAAATATGTGGTAAGAGCCTTAATTGCAGCTTCACTTGTGTCATCTGCAGGCTGAAATGTCTTAAACACTTCCAGAACTTCTCTAGCTCCTGTATGAAGTAATAATGCCTTCTTTTGGGCATCCTTCATGTTCCCTAATGCTTTTATATAAATCTTAAATTCGTCACACCACTGTTGCCATCGTGTTGAAACAGAATTGAGTTCAGCTGTGATGCTAAATCGTTCAGGATGTTCAATGTCAAGAAGCTTTTTGACTTCTTACCTTGATTGGGTTAGGCTACAGTTCTAAAGTCACTTTGTAACTTCCTACCTTTTTTGTATGCTACCCAACTTTAAAATTCACTTTGTTTTCTTGTTTTGTTTGCATTTGTTTGATGAAATTCTTCTGGTTGGCTGCATGGGAAATCTTCTTTGGGCTTTTTCTTCTGCTTCTCTTGCAATAATTTTTCTTCTGCTTCTCTATGATCTCTGCATGTATTCGTCATTACGTCGTCGCCAATTTTATATTTCCTGTTGGTTGATTGTCTCGCGATTTCATCATTTTACTCACCTGTAAATGAGTGAATAATTATTAGTAATTATCCAGGGAATCCTATACTCGTCGCCAATTTTATATTTTATGTTGATTGATGGTCTGGTGATTTCAGTATATTACTCACCAGTAAATGAGTGAATATTAATAGTAATTATCCAGGGGATTTCATCTGCGCCGTCAATTTTTTTAATGTTGATATGTTGAATTAAACGCAGATGTATACGTAACCCTTTAATGTATAATAAGAGGCTACATTACTCTTGCTTTGGGGTTCCGACACCCAACTCCCAACTGAATGTGGAGCGTCTCGTAAACAATCTCAAAAACCAAAACATTAGAACAAACATAAGAGCATCGCTCTCAAAAGACTCAAATCTTACTGCAATACAAAAGTATAAAGAATCACATCCTATCTCTGAGGTAATTAATAAATGCTTGAAGCCTATTATCAAAATACATCATTTCAGTTACGTACATTCTTAAACATGTTTTATCAATGCAATATGTTGCAATGTTGGGCTCAATACACTTAACATTTGAGGTGATACAGTACACTATTAAAATAATACATAATATTTGCCTGGTACGGTCTGTTTCTCATCATGCGGCACATATAATGAAAAAAAAAACAGTATATTTACCCAAATGGAGATAATTTAATGATGGATCACTGAAGGGTGACCTCGTTTGGAATCGTTATTATAAACAGACACTTTCAAGTTTCGATGATATCCTTGTATGGTGAAGTATGTACTTTAAACATGTTTTCTATATTATTAGTTGCTTTCTTTGACGGGCTTTTTTTGCTAAATGTCATTGTTCAATAGTACGGTTAAAAGCGCTACGATTAATTACATCAGATTATTTATTACCTTGGAGAAAATACCATGCCTTGTCCAAGAACCTATGGTATTAAAAAGTCCAGTGATATATTACTGTATATTTCTAAAAACACAGGAGCTTTTACACATTTTTTTCAAAGTGCCTCTTCAGCTGCAGAATGAAAAAGTTATGCTAAAAACATAGGACAATTACGAGATAAAAGTTAATAAGCAACCAAAGTACCAGGCGAAGTTAAGTACACCAGATTAAAAGTGAAAGGCGGTTTTCTAAGTGAACGGTGGAGAAGGATGGAGGTGGATTGGTAACAGGAAATTAATTGACCTAGAGTTTGCTGATGGCGTTGTGCTTATTAGCAGATCATTGCAGGACTTGCATAGCTTCCTTGTCAGAATGCATGAAATATCACATGAAGTTGGACTCAAGATAAATGGAAAAAAGACAGAGATGATGAGAATGTAATATGTAATAAGAGATGAAAAAACATTGGAAGGATATAGGATTAATGAGGGGTATTCATTGAACTATTTAGGAACTATGATCTCTATTGAAAGACTTTTAGTATTTGAGTTTAATGAAATATTGAAAAAACAGATCAGACAATGGTTATGTTAAGTGCAATTTGTAAATTAAATCGCTTGAAAATACAAATTACATATAAAAAACAAGGCTATATATCTGTTTAGGGACACCTTTATGGACATGAGTATTGATATGACACTGAATCAATAGCCAACAGATTATGTAGATTATAGAAAAAAGCCCTCAAAATACTGAGCGTTAATGCTGGTGTTCTGTAAATGTTGCTCTATTTTGTTCTCAGCATTATGACTATGAGCAATTGCCGTAATACCATGAAATTTTACATGATGAAGCTGAGGATTGGCAAAAGTATTAGCAGCTTTAAAGTTTTGAGAAACAATATGCGGAAGTTAAACAATATCGGTCGCCTGATTAAAAGGAAAGCGTCTGAAGGTATCCTGTTTGTGCAAGTACATTGTTTTATTCATACAATAATATGATAAAAATCAACTAATGTATTATAAATTTCACAGGTATACAACATACACACACATACACGCATTCACACGCACTCACACGAATATATATACAGGCACACACACACACACACACACACATATATATATATATATATATATATATATATATATATATATATATATATATATATATATATATATATATATATATACAGTATTTTTATACGTATATATATACATATATATATATATATATATATATATATATATATATATATATATATATATATATATATATATATATATACAGTATTTATATATATATGTATATATATATATTTGTTTATATAAATATATATATATATATATATATATATATATATGAATATATATATATATATATATATATATATATATATATATATATATATATATATATATATATATATATATATATATATATATATATATATACATACATATATATATATATATATATATATATATATATATATATATATATATATATATATATATATATATATATATTTGTATACACACACACACACAAATATATATATATATATATATATATATATATATATATATATATATATATATATATATATGTGTGTGTGTGTGTGTGTGTGTGTGTGTGATGAATAAGTATCACTAACAATTTCAATCAATCTAAATATCACCCACGAATGGATGACATTTAATACCTGATTCTATATTGAGAATACATATCCACTTGGAATTAATTTTATGTTAACAGCTTCTGGCCGGGTAGAGATTTGAACCCCTGCAAGGACTCCACCAACTAAGCCATCAAGAGAGATATAAGTTTATGACAAGTCCCCGTACATATTCCTCTCGAATTCTGGAATCTCTTCATAGACTTAAAATAAGCCCATCTCCACCATGATAGCTAAATTGTGAGTTTCCAACACGTGGTTATTTTATGATGAATATATATCACTAACACTCGTGATAGTGATATTGTATCTTTTCCCCCAAATGGCAAAATTGATTATTAGAGATAAAGTCTATTCCTAAGATAGCCTTGATTCCTGGAGTTTATAAGGTGGGCAAAACAAAAAAATCATGTGGAAACTTCAGAGACCCTACCTTGAATTTGACGATTGTTGTATAGTTTATGTGTAATTTATATCCTCCTGGCGTGTCAAGAACAATGGATGCCGCTGGCTGTAGTGGATTTGAGGAGATTTTTTTTTTCAATCAATGAAACACTGGTTCCCGTGTCAATCAGCGTTTGGATGGCTTTATATTGCAGGTCTATCCTAACTGCTAACAGTCACAGACGGTCACTACTAGATATGGGTCACGGGCCAATGACCTCAGCTGCCATGACGCAGCCCCCTGGTCGTCTTCCTAGTTCTGCGAGGGTGAGGTTGGGGGTACTGATAGAGGTCCCAGTGCCTGCTCTCTCACGTCTATCGTCTCTGCTTCCTCGGGTACTGCTTGTGATGTCATGAAGGGGGGGGGGACATCGAACTCCATTGTCTCCCCCTTCCTCTGTTTCCTTTTCCTCGGACGTTTGGCGGGGGGAGGCGTGCGTGTGCCCTAGTCCGCTCGACCTAGGCGTCTTTTGCTGGGCACTCTCGAGATAAATGACCGTCGGTCTGACAAGTGTAACAGCGGGGGGATCTTTGGGTGGGGCTCTCCACTCGCCGGTGCCCCTCTCCCCCCACAGTGCCACCATTGGAAGACTGCTAATCTGCTGACTACATTCCCCTTACCACTCTTCAGGGGTCGACTTCCTCTCATAATTGCCAACTTCTCGGAATCGGCCCCGTTATTCCCAGTCCTTTTTTTTTCTGGCAAACTATCTAAAATGTTTTGTATTGCACTCACTACGTCTGCTAACGAGTGATTGTCATCGAACAAATAACCACATAAATACGTGTTTACTAATCTGCGAATATGTTTACGGGTAATTTCCTTTTTATCACCCTCTGGGAGATTGGCACTCTGGGTAAAAAAGGGATCACAATCCCGAAAAATGCAAGTTGCAAAACTAAGAACAGATTCACCTTCCCGTATGTTGAGTTTGTAATTTACCTTTAGGTCTCCCTTTCTCACATCAGGCAAGGCATACTTCTCAATTAAACATCTTTTTTTTTTCAGTATAACTTCTTAAACTTTCTTGTGGCCAACACGTTACCTCCATTGCCGGAGCATCTTTCAGCAATCTAATTACTTGAATCGCTTTTTCTCTTTCTGGCCACCCATATGTGTCTACTTCAAAGTCTCTCAAAAAACACTTTAATCGATTGAAACCCTTCGCTATGCCGTTGATCATCAAAAGGCCTGGAGTTCTGGCAACTTTCGAACTAAGCTTTCCGTACCTTCACTCGGCTGTGCATGTGTACTTTCACTTATGTGCGTTTGGACTTTGTTTATATACTTCGAATATGCTGCGGTTGCATGCTCTTCTCGTTCCACCACCAATCTGTTAATTAACTCTTCATACTGTCCTAACTTATTCTCGAATTTTTGTGTTCTAATTTTCTGTCTATATTCTTCATCCGGAAAGCTATATCCCACTGCTCCTTCATTCTCATATCTTGCTGCAGCAGTGTCTGCTATGTTAGTCCTTGTGTATCTCGGCATCTTGAACTTTTATTTCACAGGCTCAAAGAACAACTTCACTCGCAGCATACACAAACAGACGTATTTTTATACACCTGACACCAATATGACCCGTGCAGGCGGATAATGAGACGTTGGCACATGGATTTTCATAATTTATTACAAAAGGTTCGTTTGTAAGTACACTATACAGAAATACCCTTTCAGGTGAGGGACTTGACAACTCGAGCGCTCACCAGCAACTAACCACTCCCTTCGTTACCAAAATGCAACCATTGAAAAACATGCTGACAACTACGTTTTTGTGGAATACTAAGGAATAATGAGTTCTCTCACCTCAATGTAAAACACACACATATACATGAATCAGGACATATATATATATATATATATATATATATATATATATATATATATATATATATATATATATATATATATATATATATATAAACTTATGAAGGTTGGGGCATCTGGAACGCCGTAGATTTAGTATAAATAGGATGGAGAAAAGCCAGCGTAGCATCATATATTTATTTTCCAAATTTTCGAGACTTTGGGTCTCATCATCAGGGCTGTAAAATAGGCTATACAAAATATACAAATTAAAAAAAGACTCGGTATTGATATTAATATAAAAAGAACAACGTGAAAGTTAAATATAATTATTTAAAAAATGAAAAGACAAAAAAGAGAAAAATTATATACATATATAAAATCAAAAAGTGAAGAATGCTCACATTACCTATCATTATGGAGCTAAAAAACTGAGTGACGTTGTCTGGTTTGGAAAGGAGGACGTCAACTATGCTATATAAAGAATTGTGGAAGAAGTCTGACCATTTAATGGGGGCACAAGCTGTTTGATTGCTAACGACTCCAAAACAGAGAGAGAATAGTCATTGGGCGCTTGGGTGAAAATACAAAAATCCTTATATGAAAATGATGTTTTACATTTATTACAATGTTCACGTATATTGGAAAATTCTTTAGTTTTCAAAGTACATCCCGTACGGTGACTGACTCCGAGATGAGAGTCGATTCTGACTGAGCAGTCTTTTGGTGGCTCCCACGTATTTCCTGATCTTACATTTCGGGCAAGTAAAGCAATATACCAGCAAAGACCGCATCAAAGTCGGAAGTTTATCTTTGTGGGAAAACAAAGAACCCAGAGTTTTAGGATTTTTTTCAATTAACTTAAGGTTCACTGCCGGAAAAGTTTTTTGAATGACTTTTTGTATTTGCACCTGAAATGTGTTAGAATGAATTGAAGTTATAGAGGCATAAATTAATAATTTAGGCACGTTTGGTGCAAGTTGACGTGGCTGAAATTTATCATTTAAAAAGTTATTGACATATTTCAAGAATAAGGCTGGAGGATACGAATTGTTTTTAAAAAAACTGAGATAAAAATTGGATTTCACTATGGAAGTTATGCCAGTTGGAAGATAACGTATAAGCACGGTGTATCAGCGTGGAAATACTATTTAATTTAAATATCATGGAACAACTGGTATAAAAGTTAGTACCTTGACCTGTGAACGTCTTTTTTCTAAAGACGCTTGTATTAAAACCATGTTCTGTTCTTGTAATTAAAACATCTAAAAAAGCAAGTTGGTTGTCTTGTTCATGCTCAATTGAGAAATTTATATTAGGATGTAGGCCATTGATATATTGCAAGAAGGCTTCAGCTGCTTCTCGAGACCTAAATAGAGCAATAGTGTCATCCACATATCGCTTATAAAAGAGAGGGCGATATGATATGGGACACCCATCCAGCATCTGTTCCTCGAAAGAGCACATAAAAGCGTTAGCCATAACTGGGCCAAGTGGTGACCCCATCGAAACACCATCAACTTGTTTAAAAACGTTATTGTTAAAAATAAAGTGAGTGTCCTGCACTGCAATTTCTAGAAGTTTCTTAAAATTATCCTTATTAAAACCATGATATAAAATATTTTCCTCGTAAAAGATCTTATCTAAAATGATGTCAACCATCGCCTGTAACGGTATGTTCGTAAAAAGAGATGCGACATCCAAACTCACCATATATAAGTCAACATCCTGTGGTAGAATATCAGGTACAAGGTTAGCAGAATTGAGTAAAACGTATTCATTATTTGCAAATGGCTGTAGCAATGGTACCAAGAATTTTGCTATCTTGTAATTTGGGGTATTGTATGCCGCCAAAATTTGTCGTAAAGGAACACCATCTTTATAAATTTTAGGAAGTCCCTATAGCACACCATAGGATGAACCTAAACAAAATAATTCTTGGTAAGTGCTTTCAGTTATAATATTCTGATCTTTGAGACTT
The DNA here is from genome assembly GCF_036898095.1 of Palaemon carinicauda. Lineage (NCBI taxonomy): Eukaryota > Metazoa > Arthropoda > Malacostraca > Decapoda > Palaemonidae > Palaemon > Palaemon carinicauda. Next base: position 45,957,617 of record NC_090733.1, read on the forward strand.
TTGAGTAATCTATTGATTTTATCCTCCACCTTAAATATAGGTTGATATGTTGGAACACCTATTTCAACAAATTTAGTTGTATCTTTAAGAATATCATCCATTTTCTGTACATAGTCATTTTTGTTTATTATCACCGTGCCTCTTCCCTTATCCGGTCTGGTTACGACAATGTCTGGGTTATTGGATAAGGTTTTAAGTAATATATAATCATCTTTACGAAAGAAAGGAAACCAGTTATTACATAATTTAGAGAAAGTTTTGTGAGCAATACTTTGCAAGTCTCTCTGTAAACCGGGTAAGTCACCTAGGAGTTGTAACGACCGAAGTCGTCCAAAAAGGATTTCTAGTGGCAAATGAAAATTACTAAAACTTGGTTTAAAATTTGGTAAACAAAAATCAAGGCCCAAAGACAAGATAAATTCTTCTCTCTTAGATAAAACATAGTTAGAATAATTAAAAACAGTGGTTTTGGAGTCTACGAATTTTGGGATCAGGATACCTAAATGTTCTAGTTTTCTAAAATGAGTACTTTGAACATTTTCTGAATAAGAGTTAACAGTTTTGGTAAGTACATGTTTTACATAAAGAAAGTCGATAAATGATACAGTATTTTCTATGACATTATACAGAGATTTTGATGTATCCTTATGTTTAGTAATAAGCTTTTCCTTGTGTCTGATCTCGATATCCGAAAGTTGTCGAGTGGCATCATAGTAGAACTGGGAGTGATAAAGTGTAGTGCGGTAGACTTTAAAATTGACGAAATTGGGAGTGATATTGTTAAGTCTGCAGTATTGGAGGAAATCCAAATCAAGTTGTGCCTTCAGACCTCTTCTTAGTGAAGTCTCCAAATGTCGATAGGTACGAAGAGTCTGCTGCCCAAATTTAGTCCTCAAATATGCAGGAAGGTTGGGGCATCTGGAACGCCGTAGATTTAGTATAAATAGGATGGAGAAAAGCCAGCGTAGCATCATATATTTATTTTCCAAATTTTCGAGACTTTGGGTCTCATCATCAGGGCTGTAAAATAGGCTATACAAAATATACAAATTAAAAAAGACTCGGTATTGATATTAATATAAAAAGAACAACGTAAAAGTTAAATATAATTATTTTAAAAATGAAAAGACAAAAAAAGAGAAAAATTATATACATATATAAAATCAAAAAGTGAAGAATGCTCACAGTACCTATCATTATGGAGCTAAAAAACTGAGTGACGTTGTCTGGTTTGGAAAGGAGGACGTCAACTATGCTATATAAAGAATTGTGGAAGAAGTCTGACCATTTAATGGGGGCACAAGCTGTTTGATTGCTAACGACTCCAAAACAGAAAGAGAATAGTCATTGGGCGCTTGGGTGACAATACGAAAATCCTTATATGAAAATGATGTTTTACATTTATTACAATTGGTAGTGTCAATATATGGAAAATACCCCTTCAACCCCCAAAAAATTGTAACAAAAGGTTTCTCAACTGATTCTGGTAGGTTTTAATGTACTTTTTAACATACTAAAAGTTTACTAAAATATGACCCCCGGAAAAGTGTTTTTTTCAAGATGGCGTCCAAGATGGCCACCGAAACCTTTCAACCATCATAACTCTATAACTATCAACTCAAATTTGATGATCTTGGTGTCTATTCCTAAATTTTTCGGGCCAAAGAACATATTAAGACAACTAAGGATACCATTGAGCTGTTAAATCATTATGAAATTGGATTCTTGACCTTCAGAGGTTCACCATCACCTTATACACAAACACTTACGACAAGCAATAGTTAAAAAATTTATTCTTAGAGGTATAATGATAGAAAACTAACTATAAGCATCTTCTATAGGGTTGTTAACTTACAGTACTCATATTTATATAATCTTCTAATTATATCAAATCATACACTCATGAAATTGCTGGCGGCCATAGCAACTGTCATGGAAGGGACTGGCCTCAAAAACATACTTGAGACTGTTTATGGAGAAACTGCAGTGGTGCACATATTAACAGGGAAAGCTGTCAAGAGGGCTTTGCAGGGCCACCTTCTTGTTTACAAGTGCCTACATAGCCAGCTTGTAATGGAAATGGCCAAAGATGATCCTCAGATTCAGACATTGCTGGATCAGGCAGAGGAATTGTACTCCTCCCTTCTTATTGGAGAGATGATGCTAGAAGATGCTGCTTGTTCTGAGGTTTTGATAAAACTTGAGACAGTAATGGAGAAGAAGAAATCTGAACTTGCTCAAACCTCAAAGACAAGACAGTTGTGACTGAATTATCAGTGTACGGTTGACATAGCAAGAATGTTGATCAAGGCAGATCGTACTGGATCTTGGTTGATGCATTTGCAGGCAGTGTCCAATTGCCTAACTGTCTTTGCTACAGCTGGGTACTTCAATTATCTGCGAACTGCTCATTACTAGCTGCAGCAAATGAGCAACCTGGATGAAAAGCACCCAGATGTTTATCGAAAGTTCCTTGATGGTTTTCATGTTGTTCGAAGGAGCAATCATTGCTGGGCAGTACTAAGTAGTGATCTTGTCATAGAACAAACATTGATGAGGTCTCTAAATAGCACTGGTGGTCTAACCCATAGCAGTGGGATGACCGAGGAGATGCGTAATCTTTGGACCTTATCTGAACCTGTAACATGTGAGTACAACAGTGCAATGCAAGATTTTATCGACCTAACCTATATTACAATTCCACAACACAAAGATTTAACTGAGGCACACATCAAAAGAGATGCATCTGATCTTGAGAAAATTCAGACAAAGATTGCAGCCTGTTGACCCTTCACATCTGATATTACTCTGAGAAATATTGTCAACGGAATAGTGGCTGGACCAGATGTGAGTGTACATGCCTTTGAATCAGTTGGGAACAAGATCATTCAAGATATGATTGTAAAGCCAGCATTTACTTACAAATCTAAGCGGAAAGACAGAGCCCAAACCCTTGGAAATATCTCTGCTGTGAAGATTGCTCCTGATCGTACCATTGATCCTGCCCTTCTGTTCTAGTGTTCCCTTGTCGTGTGAAAATCAGGAGATCTTTCCCTTGAAGAGGTTTTGACATATGAGCTAAGCCCATATCCTCCAGCCCTCTTTGAGACCAGGAACATTCTTCAATAAGCAGATAAACCTCTGCTTGCTCTGGCAACTCGAGACCATGTTGCAGCCTTTTCAAGTGAGGCTGTGATTAACTCTAAACCTAAAACAGATTGTTATGTGCTTGATGGAGGCTCATTGCTCCAACGTTTATCATGGAAGAAAGGGGACTCATAATATACAATAGCTGAGTCTTATGCAGACTTCACTGTGAGAAATTATGGACAAGCAACAGTGGTGTTCGATGGAGATGGTGAAGGCCCCTCTATAAAAGACAACACACATCTGAGACAAGGAAAAAACCTGCACCCTATGATTAGTTTTACAGCGGAAACAGAGTTTTCAGGCAAAAAGGAGGACTTTCTATCTCGTGATAAAAATAAGACAGCATTAACTAAAAGGGGATGCCATGTCATTCAGTCACCAAGTGACGCAGATGTTGATATCGTTAAGGCACCTGTTGAACTATCCCATCATTACAAAACAACGTTGGTTGGTGAGGATACAGATTTGCTGATCCTTCTCCTTCATTATACCAGAACAGAAAATAAGACCATTTAATTCCATTCTGACGCAAGCAAGCAGTCAAGAGAACACAAAGTATATAACATTAACCTGTTGAAAGAAACTCTAGATGATGATGTATGCACTGAAATACTCTTTGTACATGCCTACTCGGCTGTGATTCCACTTCAAGGATTTTCGTCATTGGAAAAAAGTCAGTCTTCCGGAAATCAGTGAAATCTGAGCCAGTCATGAAGTCCTGTGCGAGTTAATTCAACCTTCAAAACAAATCTCAAGAGGAGATCTTGGCAAAGAACTGATGATTGATTGCTTTGGTGGCAAATCTAATGATACACTATCATCACTGTGCCATACAATTTTCACCAAGAAAGTGACAGCTGCTGAAGCATTTGTCACTCTTGAAAGGCTTCCCCCAACATCATCAGCAACAAGTTTCCATAGCCAACGTGTGTACTTCCAAATTATGTTATGGGTGGGAAAGGCAAGTGAAATGAACCCAATTGAATGGAGATGGAAACTCGAAAATGATCAGTTAGTACCAGTTATGACCCAAAACAATACTGCACCTGACAAACTCTTGAAAATTATCCATTGCAACTGTTCAGAGGGATGCGGATTATCTTGATGCAGCTATAGACGTTATGGACTCCCTTGCACTGGTGTATGTGGCCCTTGACAGACTGAAAACTGTAACAATCTAAACAACACTCAAGAGGTTGATACTGAGGAGGAGGATAACACTCAAAATTGAAATTCTGAAACTTGTTCTATGCGGATAAGTGTCATTAACTACTGTAACCAAGTACTTGAAATATAAGGCTCTTAAGTGTAATTAGGATTTGATATGATTAGAGGATTATAATAAACATGAGTACTGTAAGTTAACAACCCTATAGAAGACGCTCATAATTATTTTGCTATCATTATACCTCTAAGAATAATTTTTTTAACTATTACTTGTTGTAAGTGTTTGTGTATAAGGTGATAGTGAACATCTGAAGGTCAAGAATCCAATTTCGTAATGATTTAACAGCTCAATGATATCCCTAGTTGTCTTAATGTGTTCTTTGCCCCAAAAAATGTAGGAATAAACACCAAGATCATCAAATTTGAATTGATAGTTATAGAGTTATGATGGTTCAAAGGTTTCGGCAGCCATCTTGGACGGCATTTTGAAAAAAACACTTTTCTGGGGGTCCTAGTTTGGTAAACTTTTAATATGTTAAAAAGTACATTAAAACCTACCAGATTTAGTTGAGAAACCTTTTGTTACAATTCTTTGGGGGTTAAACTGTATTTTGCCCTGACTAAATGTTCACGTATATTGGGAAATTCTTTACTTTTCAAAGTACATCCCGTACGGTGACTGACTCCGAGATGAGAATCGATTCTGACTTTGAGCAGTCTTTTGGTGGCTCCCACGTATTTCCCAATCTTACATTTCGCGCAAGTAAAGCAATATACCACCAAAGACCGCATCAAAGTCGGAAGTTTATCTTTGTGGGAGAACAAAGAACCCAGAGTTTTAGGATTTTTTTTCTATTAACTTAAGGTTCACTGGCGGAAAAGTTTTTTGAATGACTATTTGTATTTGCACCTTAAATATGTTAGAATGAATTAAAGGTATAGAGGCATATATTAACCCTTTTACCCGCAGGCTCTTTGGAAATTTCCAACCCTTAACCCTCAAAGCGTTATTTTTTCCCCAGCATACTTTGCAGTATATATTTTTTTAAATTGCTCTAACAGCCTCAATTTTTATCATAGAGAGGTCAGGTTGGTCTCATTCTCTTGGAAAATGCCTGAATTTTCTCAAAAAATTATCAAAAATATGAAAAAAAAAATTTATATAATTTTTTTTCAAGGACGTACCGGTACGTCCATGGGGGTAAAGGGATGAGTTTTGTGAAATGTACCAGTACGTCCTTTGGGGGTAAAAGGGTTAATAATTTAGGCACATTTGGTGCAAGTTGACGTGGCTGAAATTTATCATTTAAAAAGTTATTGACATATTTCAAGAATAAGGCTGGAGGATACGAATTGTTTTTAAAAAACTGAGATAAAAATTGGATTTCACTATGGAAGTTATGCCAGTTGGAAGATAACGTATAAGCACCGTGTAACAGCGTGGAAATACTATTTATTTAAATATCATGGAACAACTGCTATAAAAGTTAATACCTTGACCTGTGAACGTCTTTTTTCTAAAGACGCTTGTATTAAAACCATGTTCTGTTCTTGTAATCAAAACTTCTAAAAAAGCTAGTTGGTTGTCTTGCACATAAAAGCGTTAGCCATAACTGGGCCAAGTGGTGACCCCATCGAAATACCATCAACTTGTTTAAAAACGTTATTGTTAAAAAGTGGATGATGAAATAAAAGCAAGTTAAGAAGAAATAAACAGAAATTTAACCAAATTTGTATAGGAATCCATACAGGATATTAGGAGATACGTTCCTAAAGAAAATTAAGGAAAACTATCAGAAATAAAAGAAAAAAAAACATAAGCCTAGGAATAAAAGATTGGAATTGAAGGTGAAACCAAAGAGATATGAATAAAATTAGAAGAACTATCCATAACAGTATACAAGCTGAAAAACTAGGACATTTGTAAACACTAACACACCAAAATTGAGTAAACACTAAAGAAAGAAAGAAGCCTCCGATTGATGAAGAGAAGATTTGTAACGGGACTCTTATAAATATTTGATTCAGAAGATGAAAATAGAAATATTATCAACTAAGTACAATAATGATATAAGAAATAGCATTGCCAATAGAAATAATGAAACATCGGGGTACCTACCAAATGTATCAATGGGAAAAATAAAGAAAACGTTAAAAGGAATGTAATTGACAGTAACACAGTACAAGATGTCCCAAAAATTTATTCAAAAATAGATGGAAGAGATTCCATAGTATTTAAACTAGATGAACATTTCACAAAAGCTCTGCAAGAATGCTCTATTCTTACAGCTTGGAAAAATTTTAACATTTTACTAATTCACAAAAAAACAAGAGAATTAATAGACCTGAAAATCTTCTGCCCAATAAGTTTACTGTCAGTAATGTATAAAATATTTACAAAGATTATATTAGGCCTCATAAAAAGACATCTAAACTTTGATAAACCAAGAGAGCAGGATTTAGAAGAGAGTATTCATTCACCAACTGTAGCCAGCTTAAGGAAAAATCAACATAATATGACAGACAACTATATGAGTATCTAGCCTTTATAGACTATGAGAAAGCTTTTGATTCTGTCAAAATTTCAACAGTAATGAAAGCCCTTTAAAGACAAGGAATAAATGAATCTTATGTTCAAATGCTTGAAGGTATATATGCAGGACGTACACCAATCCTAAAAGTATATATAGTGAGAAAAGCCCAATTATGAAAGGAGTTAGAGAGGGAGACCCCAGCTCTCCTGAATTATTCACAGTGTGTCTATAAAATTTCTTTAAGAATTTAGGTTGGGCAGCAGTTGAGTTATTAGTGGGGAGTACCTAAAATCTTAAGCTGTCCTTAGTGAAACATAGGAGGAGTT
>NC_090733.1:45969793-45989793 GCF_036898095.1 Palaemon carinicauda
TATGTTGAAGAGCCCGAAGGAGCAGCAGAACGTTATCTATGTCACCTAATTGTTTTAATTCGGGGAAACTCAGATATTAGTATAAAATTATTTCATATAAATTTATATCATTGGAAACAAAGTAAACTAGATACTTTTTTGTAAATTACTTATATGTAAAATTGATTTTATAAATTCAAAGTTCCACTTTTTTATTGAACATTTAAAGAATATATGCATACATATTCCCGGGAATATTATAAGAAAAAAATTTCTAAAACTGAAATTATCGCACATTGTAAGGTATTATTATTATTATTATTATTATTATTATTATTATTATTATTATTATTATTATTATTATTATTATTATTATTATTATTATGTAACAGTTTTTAATGTTACGATCATATTCGAAACATCAAAACAGGGAAGAGGAAGGAATAATAGAACTTCTCAATAAGTTTGGAGTATCAAGTGTGATGATATCGTAGTGCATCTTTTGAACAAGCGATACGTCATTAATTGAATATCAGATGATATAACTTTTAATAAGTTTCTTCTATCTATAATCATGCTAAAATTGTTGGCACGGGAAGAGGAGCTAAAGCAAAAAAAAAAAAATAAAAAAAAAGTAGTTACGACAACTATCTACATATAGGACCTGTAACCGTAACTTTAAAATTTCTAATTTTTGATCATTTGGTTATAGTTTATAAGATTTAAATGGGTTAAAGGTCAATTATGTGTGACAATGACAAGGGAGAGACCAACGGAGTATATACAAATTCCATCAGAGGACCATGAGGGCAAAGTAATTTCTGTCGATCATCTGATGTGTTAGAATGTCAATCTATAAGTTCTCCCAAACCTCGCATCCTTATCTCACAGGAACGGAGATGTTGGGGACACAGGTGAAAACTTCGTACTTTAAGCAAGGGTTGAGCTTCCGACTCACGAATCGTGAATAATAGACCTTTCCCATTACGATGCCATTGAAAGATGATTGTAAATGCTTTAGAGAATATTTAAACAATATGAAATATACATCGAGTAAATTGGGCATATATTTTGTGTTTCTTACTGTCTGGGAGGTGTATTTTTTTTATTTTATTTTTTTTTTTTTGAACTAGTCGTGTAGAATTCGGGGATCAATTTACGGCTTCCGTAATCGATATTCTAGGGGTTTATGCGACAGAAAAGTCTATATAGTCAAAGTACAGTTAACCATCAAGGTATTGACCCCCCCCCCCCCAAAAAAAAAATGGTTTCGTAGATTTTTTAATTGAATATAGAAAGTGGAGTTTGACCCCTCAGTTCTGACATGTTTCACTAGAACGCTGCCATCCCATCCTGCAGCATAAAATAAGAAACGGATGTTTGAGTGGTAATATAATAATTTGGCGTTTTCAGAGACAGCTGTCGTTCCTGGACTTTCACTGGAAATAAATTCCAGCATCTGTTGGAATTAAAGGAAGGGGCGGAGGTATAACATCCTCACCCCTAAAATATATTATATTTCTCTATGCTTATTTTAATGGAAAGCACTCACAGGGGATGTTTAACAAATATTATGCAATGGGGATATGTTTTTCTTTCATTTTCAAAGACTATGATGACTGTCCTTTGCAAAATGGACACACCTGTCAGAGTAAACATTACCCTTTACTAAGAATATGATCAATGTGCATAACCTACTTATTTAATTAATATTTCATCAATCTATTTCTTGGTGTCTTTAATAGAGATAAATATCTGGGACATCAATTACCTTTGAGAAACTATCAGGCATGAAATGTTCTCAGGATTTATTTTGATAGTTTAGCAGGTTTATTCCATTCATTCGAAAACATCTCGATATCCATTCTGTTCGATTCCTTTGGGACCTGTCTTTGGAACAAGTGCTGCAATTTAGTTTGATAATAATAAGAAGAAGAAGAAGAAGAAGAAGAAGAAGAAGAAGAAGAAGAAGAAGAAGAAGAAGAAGAAGAAGAAGAAGAAGAAGAAGAAGAAGAAGAAGAAAATAAATAATTTCCTGTTCCTTACTAATATTTTGTACGTCAGTAATACAGTATACTGTAAACTCAGAAAATCGTTTTAAGTTTAAAACTAGAAAGTACAGAAAACGAGAAAAGCCAAAAGCAGAAAGCCAAGGAAATCTGGTAAGAAATTCCTTCCATGTTTTTCTCTCGTTCCTTTGGCAGAAAGATTGCGTAAAAACACTGATCATGACCCGCTGACATATCCGCTTGGGTGGCAATGTGGCGGGATGTTGCACAAACAACCCCCACACCCTTGAATCACTCTAGCTGACAAATGTCTCCACAAAACAAACTTTCCCCTTACGTTATCTAAAACCAGACTCTTAGACATAAGGACAAAACAAAACAAAACATATCCTTAAAACTATATATTTCTTACTAACTATAACAATCACTTAAAATATTCAAAAAACCAAAATAATGTCATTCACGAAACCTTAATACTAAAGACAGACAAACAAATCACCAAACCTAAATCTTCATAAACAAAATATTCTGTAAATATATGTGTGACCACGGACACCGTCGCCAATACTCAAAATAACCCTCACAAACCCGACACCGACACCATTCACAAACAGTACAAAAAACGCAATTAAAATAATAAATCACAGTATGTGGACACCGTTGTCCATACAAGGCCCCAGAGACCTTCACAGCCCACTGCCACAACTTATTGGCAACCGGTAATACCCCAAGTCCAACTACCACACTCACTTCCTATATCGGGGTTAATTAATCATAGTCATCATTATCATCATCATCACAATCTTATTCATTAGTGATCCAAACGTAAAATCCTTCAAACGGGCTGGGTCATTAGGGCATCAAAATCAAGAAAATCGTTCAGTGCAATCGAATCATATTCCTAATCGTAGTCCAGGTCATCAACGGTTGCGTAATCCAAGAGCAGTCTTAATACAATCTTAATACAGGCCAGGTCATCAACAATAAATCCAGTTTCAAAATTCGGTCTCTCCAAAGGAGGAATCACGGCTTTGAAAATCAAAAAACACTTCCACGCTGGTCGAAAAATATATATATATAATCCAGCATTCAACCACACAACTGCTTCAGGACGCAGTCAATCAAAAAAAGCATTCGCTCCGAAACATTCACCACTGTCGTAACCTTACTAAAAATGTAAACAAACAATCTCATTTGTACCAACAGTCTTTCTCACCACAAACGATCGTTAACCTAACTACTTTCGCTCGCTAACACAATATCTCTCTCTCTCTCTCTCTCTCTCTCTCTCTCTCTCTCTCTCTCTCTCTCTCTCTCTCTCTCTCTCTCTCTCTCTCTCTCTCTCTCAGGATTTGGCAAAACCAAAAATAAAAATAAAGCAAAAATAAATCCTCCACATTCCTCCCACCTTACTTTGCCAAATCCTTCTCACACAACACTTACATTATTTTTTTCATAACCCAGTCGCAGTCGGGAACGGGACCTCTACTCCGAGTAACTGGGCCTCCATATACTCTCTCATTCACTTCTTCCTTATCACAATCATTCGCTACATTAACAATATTCCTATCTAAATCCCTATCATCTAATATATCATGTACAATCATATCTACCTCGTTCTCATCTGGCCCTATAATTACACTCATTTCTGTAAACAGTTCATCCATTTCATCAAAAACATTCTCAACTTTAGTAAAAGATTCATTCATACTACTAATCATTCTCCTATCTCTCACTCTCGCATTCGTCATCCTTTCTTTTACATCACCTAAGGAAAAGCCACACACACTATAGGTACCATTCATACACAGCCATGATTCATCTGTATTAACACATTTATCTTCCATACACACTTGCACATTTACACCCTTGTCATACTTATTTCTATTCTCACTTTTACTTATAAAATTTCCCCTTTTTTCATCCTTACTTAAAACTTTCAAACGCCTCTTTTTCCTATATTCAACTAACACTAATTGTTTATTTTCCAGCCCTAACTTTTCATGCATACTAGATTCATACTTGCTCATTTCCAACCAATTACTCATCCCATTCTCACAAACATTGATCCTATTCCTTCCACACACACAGGAGGACTCACCCAGCTGAACCCTCTTACACTCTAGTTTCCCGAACATCCTGGCTGACTTAATCCCTTCTTCCTACATACTCTAGCTACATGCCCATCTGCACCACATTCAGTACACTTACCCCGTGGCTCCTTGCACATTCTAGCATAATGACCATCCTTACCACAATTACCGCAAATCATATTTGTACGATTACTCCGACATCCACTCGCTATGTGCCCAGTCATACCACACCGATAACATTTTATCCCTTTCTCTTTCTTGCACTCACTAATTCTATGCCCTACCTCACCACATCCAAAACAAGCACCTAGAGCCCATCTACATTCATTCTTCTTATGTCCTACTTTCCCACATCTATAAAACTTCTCTTCACGGATACAACTACCTGACCTACCTTGCGGCGCACTAGCACTCATATCCCTCCAAACCTGATTCCCTTGTCTAAACCCTTCATTTGTCTTTACAGGTATTCCCACATTACTCGCCCTAACACTCCTATCTACTACACTATCAGCTACCCTCATCGGTCCTCTCATAACAGCATCTCTAAAACTAACAAATTCTGGCACACTTTCCTCCATTCCAGTTCTTACACTCACAGATTTACTTTCTTTCATACACCTATCCAACTCGTAATCCTCAACTATCTCTAAAATATCATCCCATGTCAGTCTTTCTTTCGTCCACCTCATTTTCTCCTTCCGTTTCAAATTAACAAACTCAGCAACATTCTCGGGTACAGTAGCCAAAAACTTCCTCATTAACTCCTTATTCTCATTTATACCTTCATCCCCATACTTCTTCCTAGCTAAAGTTTCCAACCTACATACGTACATTGATATCGCTTCTCCTGCATTCATCCGTGCTTCATCAAAATCATTCTTACGCTTATACTTAACACTCCCTTTCATACGTTTTACCTGCTCAATTATTCTCTTTTTCACACTTTCATAATCAACGTCCCCTACACTCATTATCACTCCATACATCGTCAACAAATGCCCAGTCAAATATTCTCCTAACTCCCTAGCCCAAACTCTTTTACTATCACCATACTTATCCTGACAATACCTCTCATACTCCTTGAAAAAATCATATACATCCCTACTGCTATGCTCATTGAACCTTTCACACCGAGGTACCTCTCTCATAAACACAGTCTTACACACATCACGTTCATTCTCACTGCTATCATCACTATCTACTCCCTTGTTACCTTCTTCCTCATTTGAATATAATGAATCCACTTCCACACTTAAATTCCTATCCTTAACCATTCCCTTCTTACCCTTTTTCTTACTTACCACTTTCACCCATTCACGATCGTCCCTGCTATCAGCCTGATACTTTTTCTTCTCTTTCTTCACATCACTTTTACCTTTCCTTTCATCTTTCCTCTCACCTTTCTGTTCATTCTTACTATGACTAATTCCCTTATCTTCAATATCACCATCACTATTACTACTATCACTATCACTTCCTTTCCCATTATCACCTACCTTAACCTTCTCATCCACTATTAACCCATTACCCGAAGCTGAGGACACTCCTCCGACTGCACCTTCACCCATTATAGTTTTCATCATCCCCATGACTTGCCCCATCATAGCTTCCAATCGGTTCTCCATCCGTTCCTCATTCTCTTTCATCCTCATCTCAAAACATTCTTCCACTTTCTCTACAGTTCCCTTCAAATCCCTAAGCTCCTTCTGCATCGCCTCATTCTCCCAGTTCAACCTCTCATTCTCTACTAGCAACCTCTCTTTCTCAACTATCAACATCTGCTCCCCTTCTTTATAATGCCGCAATTCCTCCTCCAAAGCCTTTAATTTACCTTCCATTGTCGTTAACCTTAAATCTAAATCCTAAATATAACCTTTGTGAAAGAGTCTGGTTCAATCCCACCTCGACTGTCCCTGTTCGGGCACCAAAATAATGTGGCGGGATGTTGCACAAACAACCCCCACACCCTTGAATCACTCTAGCTGACAAATGTCTCCACAAAACAAACTTTCCCCTTACGTTATCTAAAACCAGACTCTTAGACATAAGGACAAAACAAAACAAAACATATCCTTAAAACTATATATTTCTTATTAACTATAACAATCACTTAAAATATTCAAAAAACCAAAATAATGTCATTCACGAAACCTTAATACTAAAGACAGACAAACAAATCACCAAACCTAAATCTTCATAAACAAAATATTCTGTAAATATATGTGTGACCACGGACACCGTCGCCAATACTCAAAATAACCCTCACAAACCCGACACCGACACCATTCACAAACAGTACAAAAAACGCAATTAAAATAATAAATCACAGTATGTGGACACCGTTGTCCATACAAGGCCCCAGAGACCTTCACAGCCCACTGCCACAACTTATTGGCAACCGGTAATACCCCGAGTCCAACTACCACACTCACTTCCTATATCAGGGTTAATTAATCATAGTCATCATTATCATCATCATCACAATCTTATTCATCAGTGATCCAAACGGAAAATCCTTCAAACGGGCTGGGTCATTAGGGCATCAAAATCAAGAAAATCGTTCAGTGCAATCAAATCATATTCCTAATCGTAGTCCAGGTCATCAACGGTTGCGTAATCCAAGAGCAGTCTTAATACAATCTTAATACAGGCCAGGTCATCAACAATAAATCCAGTTTCAAAATTCGGTCTCTCCAAAGGAGGAATCACGGCTTTGAAAATCAAAAAACACTTCCACGCTGGTCGAAAAATATATATATAATCCAGCATTCAACCACACAACTGCTTCAGGACGCAGTCAATCAAAAAAAGCATTCGCTCCGAAACATTCACCACTGTCGTAACCTTACTAAAAATGTAAACAAACAATCTCATTTGTACCAACAGTCTTTCTCACCACAAACGATCGTTAACCTAACTACTTTCGCTCGCTAACACAATATCTCTCTCTCTCTCTCTCTCTCTCTCTCTCTCTCTCTCTCTCTCTCTCTCTCTCTCTCTCTCTCACAGGATTTGGCAAAACCAAAAATAAAAATAAAGCAAAAATAAATCCTCCACAGCAATGAAAAGAGCTTAAAGTAATGTTTTAGCTATCTTTATTAAGACCTGTCTTGACGAAACCAGGATTCTTAACTCGCTTTCATTTTCCTTCCCGGGATTCCTTTCTTTCGCCCATGCTTATCAAGGAATGACAGCCATGTAAAAGAAAATTATTGAATTTAGTGAAATGACCGTCGAGACGTAAGCCGGATGAAATAATTCGTTTCTATAAATTCTTGAATATCATCTAGAAATTTTTACTTTGGTCCTTTCAAATATCCTTCAATATTCAACTGTAATTGTTAAAAATTAGATATCTTTATTATTATTATTATTATTATCATTATTATTATTATTATTATTATTATTATTATTATTATTTAAGCTACATCCCTAGTAGGAAAAGCAGGATGTCATAAGACCAAGGGCTTCAGCAGGGAAAACTAGCGCAGTGAGGTAAGGAAATAAGGAAATAAATAATCTCCAAGAACACTAATTAACAATTATGATAAAATTTTAAAAAGAGTAACGACATTTAAACCGATATTCCAAATATAAACTATAAAATCTTCCAAAAAAAAAGAAAAATAGTGTAATCTTGTGTACTTCCAAGCAACAGAACTCTAACTAATTATAATAATGATCCAGTGATAAGTAAAGAGCATTAAGTTATTTACAGCTTTACTGCAGTGCAGTTATTTAAGAGCCTCCTGCTTTTACAATAATAAAAATCAAGAGAAATCATGTGAATAGATCTACGTAAAGTATCCTTATTTTTCATTTCATTCTATTATGTAATTGTTTGTATATTTTTACAGTTTTGGCACATGAATTTGGATTTTCTTCTCCATTATCAGGAATCACTGTGGAAAAAACTTTCGTTCCATAAATTTTTCAAACGAGTTCAACGGAAATAAGACCTTGTAATGATTTGAAAAAAAGGCTTTTTTTTTTTTTTTTTTTTTTTTTTTTTTTTTTTTTTTTTTTTTTTTTTTTTTTTTTTAATACACCAAAAAGCAGTTCCTATTCTTTGCACATTCTCCTCTGTCCTCATAAACCTGACATCACTGAAATTACCCAAAAATTCTTCCTCAGTCAAGGGGTTATCTACTTCGCTATAATTGTCAAGTGGTTAATTTCCATTTGTTAAGTGTAGAAGGAGGCTCTAGTTACGGAAAACAGCTCTCCCAGGAGAAGGACACTCAGAAATCAAAATAATTTTCACGAGTCTTGGATAGTACCATAGACTCTGTACAATTGTCTTCCGTGTTCTTGGGTTGGAATTATCTTGCTTGAGGGCACACACTGGCATATTATTTTGTCTTATTTCTCTTCCTCTCCTTGTTTAAGTGTTTACATTTTATAACTGAAAGATGTGTTTTAGTGTTATTATTGCTCTTTAAATATATCATTTCAATAGTCCTTTACTTCTTTTGTACTTAACTTTACTTTTATTTAAATTTCCTAGGAGCGATAATGGGTCATATATATATATATATATATATATATATATATATATATATATATATATATATATATACATACATACATATATATATATATATATATATATATATATATATATATATATATATATATATATATATATATATATATACACAGTCAGAATGATCATTTATACGTTTTTGATGGTTTTTGGTTCAAAAGATCTGGACTTGAGAATATTTGAATTTATTTAAATATACCCTTATATTAAATTGGAAATGCTGTAATCATAATGTTATCTTCACCATCAACATCAAACTTCCTTAACTCAATCATATGTTAGGAATTTGAAAAGTTTAAAAGTCCCATAGTCTGTTCTGGACAAAAGCAATGTGCATGTCTTTATTCTATTTGTAAATTTACTTCATCCCTTAATTGAAAACTGTAACATATTTTACAATTGATTTAGTTAATACATTTTAATTATTTTCTCTTTGGATTCAATTATATGTTAATGTCTTTTGTTATGAAACTTAAAATTCAAAGTGAGATTCCACATAAGAGATTATCCTATTATATTTTACGGCATTAAAATACTTCTAAACTATTTCCTCAAGATCAAAATGATACATCAGAAAATCAATTTATACTTCCTAAAAGATCGACAAAAATGTCATTATTATATATAAACCCTGTTAGAAGATTTTTATTTTTTTCTGAACCTTTCGTTTCTTTGATAATAAAAATCACTACATTTCGCATTTTCCTAATAACGTTATTACTCAGGTGTAACATTCAGTATTTAAGCATAACATAAAAAGTATCACTATGTGGATAAAATTTTTCAAGGAAACTTAACACTTGCAACAGCTTTCAAGGTTTTTGGGTTAGTTTTTTTGTTACTATGCTGCCCAGATTGAAAATCGTTAACATCATTTTCATGTTAAGAATATACATAGTGGTCGGTGATGGAATGAATTAACATCTGTAACTGCGTGGTTGACATTATTTGAGAAAAGATACCATCTTATTTGCCGAATTTTATTGTGAATTGTTTCTTTTCCGCTCTTTTATTTTTGGAAATATTGTATAAACCTACTTTTAAATATCTGACCTTTCCTCTAGCTTTTTTCCTAATATTCTACGAACCTGTGTTGAGTGCCATTAAGTTCGTGCTAATGATTTTCGGATATAGTCAATAGACATTCCCTACATCGAACGTTTCTTTCTGAAGGAAACCGCAGACTTATATTAGCGGAGAGTGAACTGATGGAACTATGTATTCTATGTCTAGTTTCTTTTTGGTGGAGACAATCTGATACAATATAGTTATGGTATGGAGGTATCAAAGAATACACAATTTAGAGTAACTCTCTGGTTCCAGAGTCGGCCAACAAATAATCGAATATGGCCACTGCCATAAAAAGATCATGTCATGTATCAGCCCCAGTTAGCTTTAGTTCATTGTTGTCTAAAACTTTTCATGAATATTTTTGGATGCAATGAAACCTTTTCTGAAGTAATATTGAAGGTTAATTGGTATTTTCAAGGTATTTTTCAGTTATTTTGACACAGCTTTCAATAAGAAGTGAATAAAGTCAATGAGCTTTCAAAATGTTAAATGCATAGAGGAAGGGAAAAGTTCGAGAGGACCTTTTATCTGCTTCAAACAACAACGAATATTCATAGCATCAAGAATAGTCGTCTGCTGAAGACAAAAAGATCCTAATTAACTTAGAGCACTGTATGATCTTACCAAAAAAGGGTATTGTTGACAATACCTACAGGAGACCGTTCATGAACTTGGATATAGGCTAGGACCTCCTGAGATTGCAAATTTTATCAAAGGAGCTCACTTTGCCTAATAACACAAAATGAGTGCTATTATTCAACGACTTATTACCAGTATGAGCATATGACTCTCTCTTTTTTCCAGCGGTGGTTATATGAGGGTTTGTACGCCCTGGCCACTATGAGGTTAATGCACATTTTTTTTTCTAACTTAACATCACGTCAGATTAAAATACTTTGTTACTGATTGATAGATTTATTAGATTTCACATATTTCCTCTCCACTGTATCCCATATAAACCTATAGCACTGCAGAAGTCCTTCGCTAAGGCCTTACTTTTAGAGGTAGTGCATCCAACCTATATGCAGAAGCTCAGTAATATAGAAATATTCCCCATGTTATAAACTTAAGGAATATGTATGGCATCAGTAAATAAGGGTGGGAACTGAAAAAGTTGCAATATAAGGAAAAAACTTCGCATTTCTATGTATGTCAGTCTTTTTGTGTATTTTTTTCTAACTGTCATCAATCCCTATTTATCCTAGAAAACCAAATTTTAGGCATGCTTTTAATTGCAAGGACCAAAAACTACCATGCCAATTTAAAACTGATATCGTTATTCACTGAACATGTAAATGACTGATCTTTCACTAATCACAACCAAAGATAAAATAGAAGGTGTAAACATTTAATTTTAGTTAACTCCAAGGCAAAAGAAAATACACGAAGTTATGAAATTAAAAGGATTTATCAGCAGTTTACTAAATGACAGCAGCCCATAAGAAAATAATAGAATTTGAAACATACTATTTATTTGAAATACATAGGTTTTTAAATAATTCTGTAAACCAATCGAACATGAAGTTAGACTCAGATCCGTTACCACTGTCGATAGTCGAATACAGGATTTGGCAATGTTTATTCCTTTATAGTCTTCGTTTGCCTACTAGTCAAGAAAAACCTTTTCGTGTGCAAATTTATTCCATTTTATATGTTATGTATTTTAACAACACCTTAAATCTCTAAAAAAGTAAAAAAAAAAAAAAGAAAAAAAAAAGGGGAGCAATGAATTTACATGAAATATACCAATTTCTCATATACTTCCTTATAGGACCTAACATCCAGGATTAAGCGATGCAAGAACAGAAAAGCAAAGAATATCTTATGCAATTTTGTAAAGCCAGTCCAACCCATCTTATTACATTATATCACGATAGGTATATGCATACAAAAAAACTAAGACCTGCAGCATGACAAGTTCTCGAAGCCCGAGATATCATCACATAGAACCAGAAGTTCTAAGACCCCCCAAAAAAAAAAAAAAAGGGACACGACATTTATGTCAATGGTGAAAACCCAATAGTTTGTCAAAATCTTCCAATTAAATCTTCAGGGATGCCAGATCTGCATTCCAATAAAGGAACCTAAATATTGCATAGTGTTTCATGTTGTGTATGTTTCAAATAGTGGATGTAATATTCACATTATGCAGCTCTGCTTTTGATGTACAGGTGCTACTTTTGCATTCATGGATAGCATCTAGAGACATGAGATATTTTTCTATACCAAAAGGGAATACATGTAGATGACAGTAGATTTATCTTAGTTTGTGCGTTGGTTAAATATTGTATAGCAGAGCAAAATACAGTTTTGATGTCAATCTAATGCATGACAGGATGTGGTACAGAGAGATCCTGCCTTGCAAAAGAAAGAAGACTGCTTTTCGTTTCACACTACAAAAAAGTACCATTTACCAAGTTTTAGAGATAATCATCTGCCACCAGAGAAGGAGAAAAATGAGGCAACAGAATTTGTAGGGGACCTTTAAGAAGATCCAAAGTGTACATCACTCATCAAGTTAACGGCTAAGAAAATGTTAAAGGGAAGTGTCATACCTCCAAAGCTGCCTCCAACTAACTAGAGCTTCCACCAACATCTAGTATGTAAAATCTTTAGATAGTGATGAGAAATATACTGTACATATGTCACTAATGCTCGTGCACTAACAGAATTTTCTATTTTATTGTATATCTCTCTCTATTCCCCTCTTTGATAATAAAACACATTTATGGTAGCCTTTACAGGTGTTAGTCTGTTTGAGATTTGGTGACCTTCTTACTCTGAAACAAGTGTAATAAAATCTGTTATTCGTTGAAATAAAGTTAGTTACATTCACAGAGCCCTTCTGTTATAACCTAACCGCCCAGTCACATATTGGAGAAGACCAAAGAACCAGCTCCCTCCAGCCTTCCCCCTCACTGCTGTCTTACTGTTACAATGCAATCCACCGAACCTGACTCTTCGACACACGCAGCTTCAATGAAAATGTTGCCCTCCACTAGCAGAGAAGCATACGCCTGGTTGCAACGTGCCGTAGTATAGCTCTACCACAAGGGAGTGAATCAATCAAGCACCAAAACAGACAATGTTCTCATGGCAATCCCTGAGGAAACTTTCCCAGAATTCTACAATTGGCTTTGCGACCAAGGGGACAACCCAATACCCTACATCTCCCTCAAAACTTCTATATTGGGTTATTTCTCGCCATTGCCAGCCACCCATATAGCCATGCTTTTTCAGCTCTCTCAGTAACAGTTGTGGGAGCAAAAATCTTTACTTAACCTCAGTTAAATGACCAGTATCCCTTGCCTGCAACCTGCTATAGATAGCTCTCATAGGGAGTGAGCTTACTTCTTGGCCTTTTGGGTAAGACACTTATGTGAACCTGTACGAGCTGCCATACATAATGTTGATATTTTTCTAATCAAGGACCTGACTACCAAAGGCGATGCCCTTATGGACAGCCACATCACCTCATTCAAGACCAACATCAATGCCTTCACTCCTTGGTGCAGATTTTCTATCAAATTTCCACCACCTGCTTGATGATGCTTACTAATTGTTAGTCAATTCTGACTCTTACACTTTCACACCTCTTCAACCAGCCCCCTCCAACCTTGCTCCATACATCATCGCACACCCAGATGGCTGTGGCCATCTCCTCAGGTAAAACCTGGAAGTCTTCAATCCAGATATTTGTCAAAAGCCCAAAGTTCCCGCTAAACATGGTATTTATCACCATATGAATACGACAGTGCCCCAGTGATGGGCAGATTCAGCCGTCTGGTTCTTAAAAGCTTGACAGTCGCTAAACAAGTGTTTGCCAAAATGCGTAAAAGGGGACCATGATCGTCACCCTTAAACATCCCCCTAAGGAAAGATTTCTCCCTGCCCCTGTGTGGGGATTACAGGCACGTGAGTATGCAGACAGAACCAGCTCAGTACTCCCTCTTAAAAATTGCTGACGTGACCTCCTGTTTACACAAAGAAAAGGTTTTATCCATGCTCTGCCTCCTGAAGGGGTAATATCAGGTGCCCATGAACTTAAAAGCTATCCACAAGACTGCCATAACAACCCCATTCCGTACATACACCTTATATTATTCCGGTTTTGACCTTCGTAATGTTGAAGCCATATCTCAACTCCCCATGGATGGCACCTTAGGGGATCTCCCCTTGTATGTATGTTACATGGACGACATACTTGTTTTCTATTCCTACAAAGAGGAACGCCTCCATCACCTGCGCATCATACTCAACCACCTACAATGGACCGGCCTTGCAGTCTGGTATGAAAAGTGTACCTTTGGCTCATATGAAGTTTCATTTTAAGGGCACCGCATCACTCCTGTAATAGATCACCTCTTCCCTGAGAAAGTAACAGCTGTTTAGAACACCCCCATACCCTGAAGTATCAAAGCACTACAAGAATTTTTGGGCATGATCAAGTATTATCACCGTTACCTGCCACTCTTGCCCATCTCTAAACCTCTTATAAGTGCAAGCCAAAAGACTTAAAGTGCGGTCTCCTTCGAGAAGTTGCCTGATGCAATGCAAATAATGCCCTATCAACCGCAGCTGCTTTCACTTTTCCCATGCCACATGACCCTCTCATTCTTTCTACTGATGCCAGCGACGTCACTATTGGTGCAGTACTTGAGCAGGTGGTCAACGGCTCACCAAGCCCATCGGCCTTCTTCAGTAGAAAGCTGACCAAGGTGGAATCAGGCTATTCTACCTTTGACCTCGAATTGCTGGTTGTTATTTAGGCTGTCCATCTATTTTGCCACTTTTTAGAAGGTACGTCTTGTGTCATTCTCGCTGATCATATTCCTGATGCTTGCCTTCACTCGACAGGCTAAAACCTGGTCCGCCTCTCAATGCTTTCATCTCTCTGCTGAGGATTAATACAATTGCACCCTTCAACACATCCTTGGGAAAAGGAATCCTGGTGCTGATGCGCTATCAAGAAACACATTGACTGCCATTCACCTCGGATTGGATTACAACGCCTTGAGAGAAACCCAACAAAAACATCCAGAGTGCCAAGCATGTAGGGCATTCTTCACAACCCTGTTAGGAAGATGTTACCCTCAACAACTTCAATGCCACCCTCTGTAAAATCAATACTGGTAAACCACGACCATAGATACTGGCATATGTTTGATTTTATTCACTGCCTTTCATATCAATCACACTGATATACTGTACAGCTACTGAAGACTAATTTCATTTGACATAGCTTTACTAAGGATACCAAGTAATGGTGCTTGCTTGTACTTCATGCCTAACTTCGACAGTACATCAACACTGGGATTCAAGTGTGGGCACCCTTACTCAACTTCAGCATCGTTTTGGCCATATCCACGTCCATATTGTAGGTCCCTTACCCACACAACAAATACATTGTTATTTGTTGACCCATTCACCACTCCATTCGTTTGCTGAAGCCATTCCTATTTAAACTACAACATACACCTCATTTATGTCCTCCTTACTCTTAGAGTGGATAGCGAGATTTGATATCCCTAAGCAGATTGCTTTTGAAACGGATGCCTCATTCACCTCTCATTTGTGGACATCATAAGTGAATTTCCTGGGCACTACCCTACATCAGACAACCAATTGCAGCCATGAAACCAAGGGAATAGTTGAATGTTTTGATCGTAGCGTTAAAGCGACTATTCTGTCCCGATGCAATGATTCCATCTTGTTTACTCAAGTTCCATGAATCATCTTGGGACTAAGAACCACTCCTAAAAATGTCCTGAATGTCTTGGCAGTTGAAATGGGGTATGGCAACCCGGTGGTGGTCCTCGCCCATTTTTTTTTTTTTTTTCAGTCTGCAACCTCCTTTGACAATCTCCAGATCCTATGCTATGTTTTGGAGAAATTTACTCCATGCCAATAGACTTCAAAGCCCCTAGTAAAGCAAAACATTGAAATAGATTTGCACAAGGCATCGTGCATATTCCTGTGAAACCGCACTAGCAAACCCACACTAATGCCCCTTTACACGGCCTTTCTTCATTATTCATCTCATACCAAATACTTTTGTAATTAACAATCATGCCAAAGAAGACTGGGTCACCATTGATTGCCCAAAACCTTAACATCTGCTGCAAAATGAACCGCCTATAGTGTGTCTCTGAAGAACAGGGCCCCCTATTTCACATATATGGGTTTTTAGGTCGGATCCAAATACCGCTTGTTCTTCACACAAACACTGTAAGAGTATTGCCTATTCTTTGTATATATCACTTCCACTTCCACTCATAACAGCACCTTTTTAACCTTGTCTTTTCAAGCATTAATTTGTTTGAATTACTGTGACTGCCTGGAACTGCTTGTATATAAACTCACTATATGTTGAATAAAAGGTATTTGCATTCATCTCACCTGTCTGGTATATCCTAACAGCCACATCGCATATTCTATACTATAACTACTAACGTATCAGTTCAGAATAAACATACATATCTATATAATTCATTTGCTAGAATCTGTTAGTGATATCATTCATTGGTAATCATCTACTTGATTATCAGTAAGTAATAAAAAAATCATTGTTGAATTTATAATAAGTGACACTAGAAAACTAATATTACTAAAATAATAACAAAGATTTAATGCTGTCTTTGTATAGGTGAAACAGTGTTTGGGATTACTTTCGGTTTATTTGTATATACAGATATTGATAAAATTTATCAGAAGTATATTGATGTCCTTTGTTGGGACAACCCCTTATTGTATAACCGGTGTGATAATTCCAGTTGGTATGAAAATTTTATTGATTTCCATATACTCCAATCAACGTATCAGTAATTATCAAAAGGTAAAAGAGGAAACAAGACAAACAAAATATGAATATTTTCAGTCACTTAATTACCTTTTCAATATATACGGATGAGGAATATGACATTTACACGATTATTTCAATAGATTTACTATTCACATTCACAAAACCCCTTTCTGATGTCTCTAGATATTGGGTAGATTTAGGTAAATTGAAAGCGTAATTTATATCCAATAGAAATCCACGATGAATTGAAAAAAGTATTAGGCAATATGCAGTATATATATATATATATATATATATATATATATATATATATATATACATATATATATATATATATATATATATATATATATATATATACATATATGTATATATATATATATATATATATATATATATATATATATATATATATATATATTTATATATATAATGTAGTGTATACACACACACACACACACACACACATATATATATATATATATATATATATATATATATATATATATATGTGTGTGTGTGTGTGTGTGTGTGTGAGAGTGTGTGTGTGTGTATATGTATGTGTGTGTTTATAACTAGTAATATTCTCGCTTCTGGCAAGCCGAAGATTAAGGATGAAGAGGACAGCAAGAAGATTTTGGCTAATCTTACATATTCATCTACACACCAACGTTTCGGGAATCCATTCCCATCATATTGGCTATATAAAACACGACATTCTATTTACATTAGAAATTAATGATACTTTTTCTGGTTAAAACTGCTTTGGTATAGATAAAAATAATATTAAAAAACGGTTAAAAGAATACAAAATAGAAAAAACTCTAGATAATATATAAAAACGTGTGGCTAACTGAGGTCCTCTACCAATATAATAAAAAAAACACTTGTGATTAAAATAGAAATATAAAAAAAAATATTCATATATATATATATATATATATATATATATATATATATATATATATATATATATATATATATATATATATATATATATATATATATATAAATGGTCGAACTTATTGTCAGGAGATGTAGCTGAAAACTATAACTCTTGAGGAAATTACTTTAACTACGAAAAGGAACAAACAAAATAGATCAACAATGGATGATAGGCAATGGAAGTTAGGCAATATGTGATGGTTTAGAGGTGGTTTGATAATTTGAGAAAGGAGACAGTTTCTTGATCTAAAGAGATACCAAGAGAAGGAGCAAAAGGCAATCGGATGTTTGGGAAAGAATTTCGAAATGGTTATATTGGATATCTGTTTTACATGAGTTTAAGTGATTTCTAATTGAGGAAAATTCTTCGGATTTTAATTTGGAACTAATGTGATGACTGACACCGCTATGGGAATCGATGTGAGCCTTCAGGTATCGTCGGGTAGACCAGATATAGCTTCCAAAATTACATTTTGGACAAGTACATCTGTAAATAACAAATGACCGCATATAACTCCAGGAGGGTGTCTTTGAACTTGAAAAGTTTGCCAATATTTATATATGTATAAATAAATATATATATATATATATATATATATATATATATATATATATATATATATATATATATATATATATGTATATATATATACATATATATATACATATATATATATATATATATATATATATATATATATATAAATATATATATATATATATATATATATATATATATATATATGTATATATATATATATATATATATATATATATATATATATATATATATATATATATATATATACATATATATGTATATATATATATATATATATATATATACATATATATGTATATATATATATATATATATATATATATATATATATATATATATATGTATATATATATATGTCTATATACATATATATATAAAAATATATATATATGTATATATATATATAAATATATATATATATATATATATATATATATATATATATATATATATACATATATATATATATATATATATATATATATATATATACATATACATATATATATGTCTATATATATATATATATTTATATATATATATATATATATATATATATATATATATATATATATATATATAAATATATATATATATATATAGACATATATATATATATATATATATATATATATACATATATATATATATGTATATATATATATATATAAATATATATATATATATATATATATATATATATATATATATATATATATATATATATGTGTGTGTGTGTGTGTGTGTGTGTGAACATGTGTGTATATGTATATTTGTTTTCATTGAATGTGTGAGTGTTTTTGGATTTAATAGTATTAATACAGAAGAATACGATATTTCAGTACCCAATGAAGTATAACCTATTACGCATTTTCCCAAGTATTCTAAGCCAGTTGATTTCAGTTGGTTTAACGTTTCTACCTTTTTTTTTAAATCATTGTCCTTAACTGAAGACAGAAGGTCTTTGTTCCTTTTCTTGTTAATAAGCTGACACAAAACATAAGTTATAGGTAATGAGTGTTTTCTTTCTTTCTTTTTTTTTTACTTTGGCTTTAATTTCCAAATTGCAACAATAACCCCTGATCTGGGTACGATACTCAGTCAATCATAAACAGAGAGAGAGAGAGAGAGAGAGAGAGAGAGAGAGAGAGAGAGAGAGAGAGAGAGAGAGAGAGAGAAAGAGAGAGTTTTTATAGAAAACATGCTTAAATGATATTAGAAGCATGCTGGAATTATATGCAATGCTGCATGTAGAAGTACAAAAAAGAAGAATTAAAAGATTTCTAGTAATCGTATTGCATATAAAGTCTTCTGCGGCTTTCTTCATGTCACAGTACCATCAAATGCCTTGTCCTAATATCTAATCTGTAATCTTAAGATTTTAATTCAGTACAATCTAAAATAGTTTCTCTTCGCATAATGAATTAGGTCAAAGCAGCGTAGGCATAATCTTCTTTGAAGAAACCTTCAAAAGTTCCGTCGTTTTTGTTTGCATAAGATTAAAGAGTTTGGTGTTACAAAGGATATTATAGGCATGCAACAAAATATAACTTCCAAGCCATGCTGGTTAACGGGTGGATGGTGGGATGACTACTAAAATGGATTGGATGAAATGTGTCTTTGTTAGCGTAAGAGCTGGGTAGATATAGTTATACGTCAATCTTTTATTTTTTCAGATTTCCCTAAAAATATTGTTCTGTTTAGTAAGGGAAAAGTTTCACTATTTTTTTTTTCCAGACCTTGCTATAAGGTACATGTAGGTAAGGAACATTAAGTGTATATTTGCGTGTAACAATGTTTACTTTCTAGACAGTCAAAGCTAGTCAATAGTGGTAAATTGCTTCTCAAATTGTTTTAACTTCTAAGAATCTTTAAAGAAGAGTGGAGGGTAATACTAGTATGCTCCGGGATTTTGCATCATTGTGTCCGAAATATAGGATTGTTATTAACCATTAGGAAATGCATTATATTAAGATGGGCATAATTGAGG
>NC_090733.1:45999793-46002293 GCF_036898095.1 Palaemon carinicauda
CAGGATTCAGAAAAGGTAGAAGTTGGACTGACCAGATATTAATTTTGAGACATGGTATACAGCAATAAGTAGAATAAAGACTTTCCCTTTTGATGGTATTTGTGGACCATGAAAAAGCCTGTGAATAGTGTGCACTGGCCAGTTTTGTGGAGAATCCTGCGTTATTATGGAATTCCTCTTAAATATGTAAAATTTGATTAAGTCTATTCATGAGCATAGCAAGTGCAAAATTTATGTTAATGGAGTCTTATCAAGTGTGTTTCCATTGAACCGCGGAGTACTCCAAGGAAATGTGTAAGCACCTATCTTTTTTATCCTCCTCATGGACTTTTTAATTTGTATAACAGTCATAGATGGTGGCGAAGGATTGGAGTGGATTGGTGATAAAAATTTAGCACACCTAGATTATGCTGATGATGCTGTCCTTCTTAGCAGAACACCACATGATTTGCAATGCTTATCTACTAGAATGCATGAAATATCACACGAAGTGGGGCTGAAGATAAATTGAAGAAAGACAGAGAGGATGAGAACGGAGTATGCATTGGAAGACGAAATATCATTGGAAGGAGAAAAGATTAATGAGATAGAATCATTTAAGTATTTAGGGACAATGATCTCTAATACCGGGTCTTTAGATTTAGAGTTTAGTGAAAGATTGAAAAAAGAAAATCAAACAATGGCTAGGTTGATAAAATTTGGAAATCAAATCGCCTAAATTTTCATATAAAATTCAGACTATATATCAATTTAGTGAGATCTGTGTCACTCTATAGACACAATGAAAAAATCTCCAAAAGATTTAGTAAATTTAAGAATAAAGCCCTCAGAAGGATATTGGGAGTTAAATGGCTGGACGGGGTTATAAATGAAACTATAAAAGAGATTATTCGAATACCATATGTGGATGAGATCTTGATGAGGGGTAGATGGAAATGGTTTGGGCATGCTCTTCGCACTCCCCAAGAGGGATTAGTTCATGAAACGTTCAACTGGGCTCCACAAGGCACTAAAGGAAATGGAAGACCCAGGCCTACATGGCTTAGGACTATAAAGCGCGAAGTAGGAGATGATGAGTAGAGAAGTATTGAATTAAAAGCTCAATACAGAGACGACTGGCGAAATCTAACCGAGGCCCTTTGCGTCAATAGGCGTAGGAGTAGATGATAATGATGATGATGATGATATATATATATATATATATATATATATATATATATATATATATATATATATATATATATATATATATATATGAATTTGACCTGTTTTAACGATTGTATTTTTATTTATAATAATATCACAGGGCAAGTCCTGTGATGGAATAGCCTACACATGTGACTCGTTGAACAGTTTTCTTGCTTTCATAAAGCATTCAAGCTCGTCTATGAACATTACGTACATCTTCGTTTAGTTTATGAACTTGATATGGTTTCCTAATGTCATAGGCGATATGTTATAGGTTCTTCAACTTCCTTCATTTTGTAAACAGGGCGAAAGTTTTGTAAATGTTAAAGATCTAAATACATTTGATATATGCTTCAAATGGTTGAGCAAGTCCATGTTTAATACGACAAATATATAAACATGTTTCGGATTCTTGGACTACCGTAGGATCCTCTGTTACAGTATTTCAAAATTTTACCCAGGCAGGTGTGAGCTTTCAGACAAGCTGCAGAATAACGAATCAAACATTCAAATAATCACAATCACGCTACAGTTGGTAAAATAGAATCCGATGAATTTAAAAAGAATTTTTGAAATTTCAAGATAAATGAATAGTTTGTGAGCGTGGAATTTTAAATTGCTATGTCCATCCCCTTTTATAGAATGGAGCATAGCATTTTGATAAACGACATTGACTAATGGTGCCTGTATCTAAAAAAAAAAATATTCTTTTTCCATCCCTTATATCTTGCTAAATTTTCCGTAGTGTATCAATTCCTACAAACATGAGGTAAATTTTATCTTATGTAACAGAGATAATAAATCGAATGTGTTGGATATATCTCTAATTATGTGGATTTGGCACATTGCTCTCTAAATCTAGGTTGTTTTCACAGCTATTAAAGAAAGGTAGGAATGATTGAAGTTTGTGTTTATGTTGTGCCACTTTGAGTTGCCGTTTTGAGTGAGATGCTTTCAAAAGCAAACCCAATCTTACATATGATAGAAAAAATGTGAACGATAAAAGAAAAATTCTTTCCTTAATGGCATATTTCCTTTGAAGCTGGTTTTATTGATTATAGTCCGAGGAATACGCTGAATCTTTAAAACAAAATTAACAATATTTGCAACCTCTTAACGTCCATTGAACTACTGATGGGAGATTGGGATAATGATATTCATTTGATAACATTTATATTTACAAAAATCGAAAAAATATTAAAACGCAGAAAATTTTCCAATTTTAAACATATTGTACACAAACGTGCGCGCGCACACACACACACACACACACACACACACATATATATATATATATATATATATATATATA
>NC_090733.1:46004793-46012933 GCF_036898095.1 Palaemon carinicauda
CCATAAACCAGTGACTGCTCAGCTGCTCCAGCAGAAACCCAACCCATGTTCCTCGGAGAAGGAGCCACTGTACTCACATCCAGGAAGTGCGATCTGAACCAGTGTCCCCAAACAACCAAACACCATGGGGCATCTAATGGGTTGGACCAAGGCTGTCTCAAGAGAATGCCGGTCATTTAGGGGTAAGAAAGGTCCCACGTGGTATGAGTAGTGCTTTCACACTGCTACTATAGTCTGTGAGTAAAGGGGTCTTGCTCGATTTCTTCAGTTTTCTGCTGTTATGCCAGAAAATTTGACTGTTTTGGAATTCAGGCTAATCCCTTTTAGTTGTTATGTACCAAACTGCAAAGGAAATAAACGAACTGTATCGAAACTGACTGTTTTCCTTTCCATATTCTGATGAAGAAAAAGCCTAGTTATTGCACGCCATCAATAGAGCTCAATATGTTCCTAACTATAATATTAGGGGAAGTACTATGTTTATTGTTTTAACAATTATAATTGCATTCTATTGTTCATGTGGTATTGGTCACAGAATATCAGCCTCTTGTATAATGAAAATATTATTTAACAGTTTACAAAATTACTCTGGTATTCACACATTTTTCCCTTGCTATTCACTAATTCATTATGTCTTGGATTTCTTCTCATTCAATTCTTGCTTCCTTATTATACGGTTGCCCCCCCCCCCCCCCTCTCTCTCTCTCTCTCTCTCTCTCTCTCTCTCTCTCTCTCTCTCTCTCTCTCTCTCTCTCTCTCTCTCTCTCTCTCACACATTTTTATGAAAAGGAATTTTGCACTTTAGTATTGCATTTAAACACTTTTCAGGTGTGCCAGCTACACTTCAGATCTAATCATATTGAATCCACCGAGACATCCTTCTTTGTTAGACAACTCAGAAGAGACCCATCGCTAAAAGAATTGTAAACAATAACCAAGGAAAAATGAAAATAAATCGTAAAAAATTTCAGGTACAGAAAATGTACAGCAAGCTCACGTAATGGTGCAAAAGATGTTAAGCTATTTTAAATTTCCAGAATTTTTTACTTCTTATATATTTCTCAAATTTAAATTGAAAGAATCATAGATTTGTTTGGTATGCAAGTGTAGTTTGGAGTTAGTGGGTCGTAAAATTAGATTACTGCCCCGGTAAAGTTTTATTTCAACTTCATTACCTTTTTCTCCGTCAAATTTTTCTTAGCCCGATTATTCGAAGTTGTCTCCTTTTGGTGTGTATGATCTCTTAATTTTTCTATGAGGATTTTCAGCTGTAGATTGTAAAGAAAACCTATGTATGTATGTATAGTAACTGCGTGCGAGAAAGAAGGATTGTGGATGTCACAACCAAACTCATTCCTTATTCGTCTCCATATCAATCGACCTACTCGGGCTGACTTCTTCCCCCACTGACCATGCCTGTGTTTTAGATGGCCTTGGTTGGACTGGCCAGTTTGAAAGCCCTATGCAAACCAAACTGCCATTATCTGGACAAGGACTCTTCAATTACTGGATTGAATGCAGTTAACGTGTCGCCATAAACAATTACCCCATTTTAGACTTAAGGTACCCTGACACTTGCACGAATTTGTGGCACGCATTGTCATGCATTTGTCGTGGCAAGGCATGACACTTTTGTGGCACGCACTGGGAGGTTTCCGCACTGTTCACGAGAAGTTCACGCATAGTTCACGACGAGTTCACGACAAGTTCACAACATTGGCACGAACTGGCACGACGAGTTCACGACAAGTTCACGACACGTTCACGCATAGTTTTTGCACTTCCCGCATTGGCACGCATCGTTCACGTTAGTTCGTGACTTGGCCACGCCATATAAAAACGGGGCTTCTCCAACCCTAGGACATTCTGGGATTGGCTTCGGAAGAGAAAACAATGCTTACTGTCAGAGACACCATTGCAAAGAGGAGAAGATACCTATACCTGACAGCTGCTTAAGCCTTTGTAGGAGAGCAGCAGAAAAGGCTGGCAGAGGAAGAAGAGAAACAAAAGGCAACCCCCCCTCGAAGAAAGATACAAAGGAAATTGTGGGTCAGGGAATGGTTAACCAGGAGGCATGAGTTTGGACAGTATGACAGTCTATTGACTGAACTCCACAAGTAAGATCAAAGGGGCTACAAAAATTACCTCAGAATCACACCTGACCTGTTTCAAGAGATGGTGGATAAGTTAACCCCGCACCTCCAGAAGCAGTCCACCTTCATGAGGGAACCGCTTCAAGTTGGACTCAAGCTTGCTGTCACCCTCCGCTTTTCAGCCACTGGAAATTCCTATCAAAGTCTGCAGTAGAGCTTCAGGGTTGATGCAAGTACCATCTGCAAGTTCATACCCGAGGTGTGTAAAGCCGTCATCGCGGTCTACAAGGAAGAAGTGCTGCGCTGCCCCAAAACTTAAGAGGCCTAGAAGGAAGCTGCTGCCAGGTTCAGCTCCAGATGGAATTACCACAACTGTTTGAGGGCTGTGGGCGGAAAGCACATCGCCATAAAGAAGCCACGCAATGCTGGCTCTTACTACTAAAATTACAAAGGCTTCCACAGCATTGTACTGCTGGCAGTGGCAGATGCTTCCAACAAGTTCCTCTATGTGGATGTTGGGGCAGAGGGGGGTGCGTTGGATGGAGGAACATGGAGCAACTGTTCTCTGCATGATGCTGTAGAAGACAACAGAGCTGGAGTGCCTCAAGCAGAACCACTCCCTAATGATGGCCACCCAGTGCCCTATCACTTTGTAGGGGATGACACCTTTGCTCTCCGAACATGGATGATGAAACCATTCTCCTATCGATCACAAGTCCTACGACAACGCATATATAGCTACAGGTTGTCTCGTGCCCGACGTGTCGTGGAGAATGCCTTTGGAATTTTATGTCAAAGGTTCCGTTGCTTCTTGACGACGATGCAGCCGAACCCCGACAGCATCAACCTGATCACCATGTGTACCTGCGTCCTGCACAACCTCGTCCTCATCAGATACCCATGCGCTTTGACAGAAGTGGACTACAAAGATCCGGTCACACATGCTCTGATCCTTGGTGGATGGAGGACTGAGCAACACCTGCAGGGGCTGGTGCCTCTAACCGGCCATCATACCCAGAAGGATGCAAAGGAACACCGAGACTACCTTTCACATTACTACATGTCCCCTGCTGGTGCTGTCCATTGGCAAGAAAAAATTGTAGTACCTCCATGAGCTGCATAGTTGTTCCATTTTGTAAATAAAAGAAACGTATCATTTTCGTTTGTATTTTTTGTTGTCCTTTTTTTTTAAATAAGAAAGCATTTTATTTACATATAAACAGCACACATCATATATGTATAAGTATTACATTCCAATTATTTATATGTGTCTCATCTCATCTCAGTCAGTGTCCTTGCTGGTATTTTTTTGTCCCTTTATTTTTTGGTTTATTTTTCTTTCCTTTTTATTTAGTGTTATATTTTTATTTCATTTATTTTGAAAAAAGAAAGCATTTTTATTCACATTAAAACAGCAAACATAAAAAAAATTTCTGGATCTTGATTTTAAAGTAATAGAGAAAAATAATTGTGTTGAAATAAGAAATCATTTTATTTACATTGAAACCGCAAACATAAAATTTTTTTGGGCTCTTGATTTTAAGGTAATAGAGAAAAATAAGTGCGTTGAAATAAGAAATCATTTTATTTATATTAAAACCGCAAACAAAATTTTTTTGGCTCCTGATTTTAAGGTAATAGAGAAAAATAAGTGTGTTGAAATAAGAAATCATTTTATTTTTACATTAAAACAGCAAACATAAAATTTTTTTTGGCTCTTGATTTTAAGGTAAGAGAGAAAAATAAGTGTGTTGAAATAAGAAATCATTTTATTTACATTAAAACAGCAAACATAATTTTTTTTTGGGCTCCTAATTTTAAGGTAATAGAGAAAAATAAGTATGTTGAAATAATAAATCATTTTATTTACATTAAAACAGCAAACTTCAAAAATGTTTTGGTTCATTTTTCTTTCTTTTTTATTATTTGTTCGTTTCAATTTTCCTTTTCTTGATTTTAAGGTAATAGAGAAAAATAAGTGTGTTGAAATAAGAAATCATTTTATTTACATTAAAACAGCAAACTTCAAAAAATTTTTGGTTTATTTTTCCTTCTTTCTTTATTATTTGTTCGTTTCAATTTTCTTTCTCTTGATTTTAAGGTAATAGAGAAAAATAAGTGTGTTGAAATAAGAAATCATTTTATTTTTACATTAAAACAGCAAACAACATTTTTTTTGGCTCTTGATTTTAAGGTAAGAGAGAAAAATAAGTGTGTTGAAATAAGAAATCATTTTATTTACATTAAAACAGCAAACATAATTTTTTTTGGGCTCCTGATTTTAAGGTAACAGAGAAAAATAAGTATGTTGAAATAATAAATCATTTTATTTACATTAAAACAGCAAACTTCAAAAATGTTTTGGTTCATTTTTCTTTCTTTTTTATTATTTGTTCGTTTCAATTTTCTTTTTCTTGATTTTAAGGTAATAGAGAAAAATAAGTGTGTTGAAATAAGAAATCATTTTATTTACATTAAAACAGCAAACTTCAAAAAAATTTTGGTTTATTTTTCTTTCTGTTTTATTATTTGTTCGTTTCAATTTTATTTCTCTTGATTTTAAGGTAATATAGAAAAATAAGTGTGTTGAAATAAGAAATTATTTTATTTACATTAAAACAGCAAACATACAAATTTTTTGGGTTTATTTTTTTTTTCCTTTTTACTTATATTTTCGTTTCCCTTTTTTTCTTTATTTTAAAGTTATAGAAATATTTTGAAATAACAAATCATTTTATTTACATTAAAACAGCAAACATAAAAAAGTTTTGGGATTATTTTTCTTTCCTTTTCATTATATTTTAGTTTCCATTTTCTTTCTTTGTATTTTTAGGTAATAGACAAAAATAAGTGTTTTGAAATAAATAAAATTTTTATTTACATTAAAACAGCATATATGTACAAGTATCACAGTCCAATTA
The DNA here is from genome assembly GCF_036898095.1 of Palaemon carinicauda. Classification (NCBI taxonomy): domain Eukaryota; kingdom Metazoa; phylum Arthropoda; class Malacostraca; order Decapoda; family Palaemonidae; genus Palaemon; species Palaemon carinicauda. The sequence continues at coordinate 46,009,808 of NC_090733.1, forward strand.
TTTACAAATATTTACAAGTGTCTCATCAGTCAGTGTCCTGGTCCTTGGTGGTTGTGGTACCGCTGTGTGGGGATACCTGGTGGACTGGTGGGGTGTTGAGTTCCTTGGAGGTGTAAAGGGGTGAGGGTGACATGGCCTCTTCTAGGTTGCTCTCGAAGGTCCCCGGGGTCAGGACAGGTAAGCCGATTGGTGTCAGAGGTGACTTGAATGTCGATGACAGCGACGACAATGAAGGTGTTGGTGAAGGAGCCTGGACAATGGTGGGCGAGGATAATGAGATTGATGGTGGACCCTGGACAGGGGTGGCTGACGGAGGAGTTGGCATCCCTGGTTGCGACTCCGTGTTACGGGGCCAGGAAGACTAGCCTGAATACTGTGGTGACTGGGGCGGCATCCAGTTATGACTGGCTGGACGATGCTGCTGCTGCTGCTCTGGCTGTGCCTGCGAAGTTGCTGGTTGAGGTGGATACCAGAACTGCTGCTGCTGAGATGGCTGCCAAGGTTGCTGCTGCTGTGGGGGCTACCAAGGTTGCTGCTGCAGTGTGGGCTGCCAAGGTTGCTGTTGCTGTGGGCCTGCCCAGGTCATGACTGGTTGTTGCTGTGGCTGCTGGAAGACCTGACGCCGCTGCCTGTAGCGGTGTACAAGGTTGAGGCACTCAATCTGGAACTCATGCCAGTAGTCCTCAGGGATGGCACGCATGTGGCCTTCCAGCAGGCACGCAAAATCGTGAACAATCTTGTGCTGGCCGCTGAACGAGGGGGTCGCCAAGGATTCTGCTTTCGACATTATCTGAAACATACAACCATTGTAACAATTTAGTACAGCATTTTAATGCAACAGATTGCACGTTCTATGTCAAAAACAATGGATGAAATTGGAATACAATCTACATGTAGACATTTGGATTCTCACATTCTTCAATATAGTACTGAAGTCCTTGTCGGACACCCATGTGTCGCTGGGTGTGGTGTCTAGTGTTGTTGGGGTGGACCGCTTCCCCTTGCCCTTGTCCTTCCAGGTGCTGGTAGATGCTTGGCTGTGGGAACCTGTGGACCTCACTTCATCATCGTCTATGTCGCTGACCATCACTGCACCTGCTTCTGAGCCAGGAAACTGCGCACTGGAGACTGTCTCTCACCGGACGATGTGTTGTATGAGGAAAGCCCACGTTTCCATGATGTACTCCTCACGGCCTCTCCTCTGGGCCTGGCCAGCTCCACTCTTCTTCTTCTTCATAATCTTCCCCACCCTGGTCCTCAAGTTCTCGTAACGCTTCTTGCATTGGGCACCAGTGGCAGGAGGATCCAGCTGCTTTCCAAGTTCGTCCCACCGGCTGTTCTTGGCTACCGTGTTGATCCACTCCTTGTGTTTCTTGTCAAACAGCATGGGGTTCTCTTTCACAAGGTCGACCAACACAGTCTCCATCTCTTCTATCCAGCGGTAGTGAGGGATTTCTTTATTCGACATCCGAACCCGCTTCTTCTGTTTCATTTCGTTCTCACTGGATACCTGACTCTGGCTTGTATCCTGCTGTGTCTCCGGGGTCACGAAATCGATACTTGATATTGAGGAGTGAGGAGAATTATCTTGATCAGCGGTCTCTGCCTCTACCATGTTGACTTATATTCTTCTCCCCCTTCCTTTTGTCAGTCTACTTCTGGGCATGTTGTCTCTTCATTGGCGAGCTCTGGAATGGCGAGCAGTGTCCTCGAAGCTCTATATATACACCCCAAATCCCACGCGGGCGCCACTGTGGCGGAGTAGGCGTGAACTAGCGTGAACTCGTCGGGATCTGGCGTGAACTAGTCGTGAACCGGCGTGAACTGGCCGTGAACCAGCGGGAACTGGCGTGAACTTGTCGTGAACAGTGCGGGACGATGCGGGAGGATGCGTGCCAGTGCGTGAACTGGTCGTGCCATCAATGCGTGACCATGTCAGTGGGAAGGCACAGCCACGCTGCGACGCGCTCATATTCGTGAACATGTCATGGACTGGCATGAACGATGCGTGAACTGGAGTGAACGCGCCGTGAACTGTGCGTGGCAGTCGTGGCATGGCACGCATTGGCACGCACTGGCACGCATCCTCCCGCATCGTCCCGCACTGTTCACGACGCGTTCAGGAACAGTTCGCGCATCGTTCACGACAATTTTGTCGTGACACAAATTTTGAACATTTCAAAATTCTCGCCACGACTAGCCACGACTGCCACGCACAGTTCACGACACGTTCACTACAGTTCACGTATCGATCACGCCAGTTGAAGACAAAAGTCGTGACAATGCGTGCTACAAATTCGTGCAAGTGTCAGGATACCTTTAGACTTCACTTTTCATTACCTATATCAGAGATGGCTATTTTCATCATTCAGACTCAGTGCGTGGGACTTGTTTAATGAGTAGTGATTTTTTTTTTTTTTAAGTGAAAATGACCAAGTATTTATGTAGCAATGCAACAGACTATGAGTGTTTTAGAGGGAATATCATTAATTAACCTCTTTACTTTGCTGAGTTTTTTGCGATTCTTTATTCCAATTTAATTTTGAATTTTATTTCCTCATGATAAGATATCCGATGCAGTGTTGTAATTTTATAATAAAGAAATTAGATAGGATTATACCCACTCATATCCTTGCGCCTTTCATTTGAATAATTATAAATTACCTAATAATAATAATAATAATAATAATAATAATAATAATAATAATAATAATATCCCCTCCATACTGAAAGAATGGATGTTGAAGAGGGAATTATTTGGTCATACTAATCATGCATATAGAATATACAGTACATGTTATGTGTACATTAAATTCATATATATATATATATATATATATATATATATATATATATATATATATATATATATATATATATATATATATATATATATATATATATATATAATATATATATATATATATATATATATATATATATATATATATATATATATATATATATATAATATACATGTATAAATATATATATATATATATATATATATATATATATATATATATATATATATATATATATACATATATGTATATATATATATATATATATATATATATATATATATATATATATATATATATATATATATATATATATATACAT
>NC_090733.1:46018433-46020933 GCF_036898095.1 Palaemon carinicauda
AGACTGGTGAAAATTGTATACAAAAAATTTGAATAATAGATAAATAAGGTGATATGTAAAAATCCTGAAAAAAAAGTTGAAAATTTTTCTAAAAATTTTCAAACAAATAACTAGCGCCGATAATTAATTTTTCTCTTTAATATTCACACTATTCCAGTTTATGTGACCTACAATATCCGAAAATCATTGCTAGAATTGTAAAAAATATTAAGATAAAACAGAAAATAATGAATACTGACCATTCTGGGCTACAGTCAGTGCATTTTTCGTTGAAAGATGAACCTCCGAGACTAAAAACTGAAAAATCAAAGGAGAAAGCTCTGCTGATAAAGAAGGCACTGCTGACAAAGGAGAAGCCACTGCAAACGAAGTGGAAGCTACTGCAGGTGGTTCATCAAATGGCAAACAAGCTGATGGTTTGACAGAAATATGTTCAGGAGGATCGGCCATCGTCCCTGGGAAGTTGTTCTAATTTTCCATGTCATAATCGTCCTCACACTTGCTATCTACCTCTATTTCGTCATCATCAACCTCTGTGTCGCTTCCAAGGTCAACAGTGCTGAACAATCTCATCAAGATCTCCTCTTCAGAAAGATTTCTACCTACTATGATCGAAACTGAAAAAAAAGGAAACAATATATTACTAATATTGGCTAAATTAAACTATAGATGGTAATCCTATATCCAATATACCATTAGCATTATGTTCTCAAATCATCTATCAACGTTCACTATAAGTGTCAAAACACTATTTACAGAAATAGATATATTGTAATCAATATTGTAAAACTTGTGAAAATCAATCACAGTCACTTACCAGGTAAACGTGTAGTGTAAACGCTACCAGGAAAAACAAAAATAGCGTTTTCCAAATAACGGCAAGAGAGAGGACAATGGCAGTTGCTCCTTCAGCTGTTTCTCTAACTAACCGGTGCTGGGTAAATTTCCGCTCAGGAGCCGAACCCAAGCGGCGCAGAAGTGAAAATGTGGTTTTGCGCATATAGGCGGTAGCATATACACTACACATTCACCTATCCAGGGCGGCCTTGGAGCATGTGATACTGTACAGAAGGTCCTTGATTTTGGTCAGTAAGTTTGTATGATTGGCCTTGATTTTAGTGATGCCTTTGACCGTGTTAATCATGATGCCTTTGCTTTCAAACTCAAAACAGTTTGGAGTAGTTGGGACGTTTCTTAGCATAATTTTTTAATTTTTAAGTAATAGATCACAAAGAGTTGTTGTTGATGGGCACCATAATTAGTATAAGAATGTGATATCTGGTGTTCCTTAGGGTAGTGTTCTGGGCCATTACGATTCATGCTATATACAAATGACATGTGGTTTGGTCTAAAAAACAAGCTTGTTGCCTATGCTGGTGATGCTACTCTCTTTGCATAAATTCCTTATCCTGAATGTAGATCTGAGGATGCTGAATCCATTAATAGAGATCTAGCTTAAATTAGTGCAGGGTGCAAAATATGGGGTATGAAGTTGAATCCTAACAAAACTCAAAGTATGATCGAAAAGGTCAAGGACAGGGGCGCCTCAACAACCGGATCTAAGCATTGATAATGTTTCTTTAACTTTGTATGACTCTTTTAAAATTTTAGTCGGGATTCTAGATAGCAAATTTACTTTTGAGAAACACATTAGGCCTTTGTCTTCTTCAAATATACAAAAAAAAAAAAAAAACTTGCTTATTGAGAAAGTCTTTCAAGATTTTCGCTGGTCAATTTATTCTGAAGAAGTGTAGTAATTTTTTATTGTTTCCTTGTTTCGAGTATTGTTCTCCTGTCTGTTCTTCAGCTGCTGATTCTCATCTTAATTTGTTGGACAGGAATTCCTATTCCTTATCTAGATGTTCAACTCTGGCACCGTCGTTCAATTAGTTCATTATGCATGTTGCATAATATTTTTAATAATTCTGACCCTCCTTTACATTCAGATCTTCCGGGAGAGTTCCACCCTGGTCGTAATATTATGTGTGTAGTTAATTTTAATAGTCACGCCTACTCCATCATGAGGCTCAATACAACACAGTACTTAGAAAGTTTTATTCCAGCTAAGACCAAGTTGTGGAATGATCTTCCTAATCGGGTAGTTGAATCAGCCGAACTACAATTGTTCAAACTAGCAGCAAATGTGTTCATGTTCAACACGCTTACATAAATCCTTTTATAGTTTATATAAAAAATATGTTTTAATAGTGTTAATGTTTTTTTTAATATTTATTCTAATGTATCATTACTTCTTATATAGTTTATTAATTCCCCTATTTCCTTTCCTCACTAAGCTATTTTTCCCTGTTGGAGCCCTTGGGCTTATAGTATCATGTTTTTTCAACAAGGGTTGTAGCTTAGCGGGTAATAATAATAATAATAATAATAATAATAATAATAATAATAATAATAATGATAATAATAATAATAATAATGATAATAATAATAATAATAATAATGATAATAATATCAATAATATATATATTTATATATATATATA
>NC_090733.1:46028433-46030933 GCF_036898095.1 Palaemon carinicauda
CAATCACTACGTGTATTGAAGGAAACATTGAAGGAACAAACAAACATTTCACAAATGCATATTGAATTTGAACAGTAAATGGATTTCTGCGAAGGCTTTTACATCCACATGCTTGTGTGCATCCGAGTTCATTATGTGTACATTTGCAACGTCGAGTTGCACAAACTGCTCGATATTTGCTTGTGAGCTCCAAACAGAATGCAGTGATTGGCTTCCCAGTCATCAGTTGTGGCTGAAGCATCTAACTACCTTCTTTTACCACCAGTTCCCACCTACTTTCCTCAGGTGCAGAAAGATGCGGTTCAGCTTCCAAGGTTCTTCTCCACACTAGGGACTGATAATATGCGCGCCAGATTTGAAGAATCAAAGCATCACGGGTTGGAGGTAGATTCTCAATTGATTTGGTCAAGCCAAGAAATAGATCACACCTAACTTTCTGGATGGAGTTTTCTTGGCTATTGGGAACTTACAGCTTGCAGACAAAGGACTCTGTATCAGCAATCACATTCTCATCTGGAAAGTCTTCCTTGCCGAGATTCTGCAGAAGCTGTGAGTTTTGTTGGAAGATAACCTGTGCAGAGGGCTTCCCAATTCCATCAAACTGGCTTGTACTATCCGAACCTGTTACAGCATGAAATGTTAGAAGTGATGCTCTCTGCGAATCTGTGATGTTGATGGAATGAACAAGAACAAAGTGTTGCTTTTTAGGCGTTCCGGCTTTCATCCAGAGAAAGTGGCTGAGCTGTGGCTGAGAGGCAAGAAGCAGAACAAGAACATCAGTGTCTCTGCTCACAAAAATAGTTTGTGGGTATCCCTGTTCACTTGCATCCTTCACATGAAGAATCCTAGTGTCCGACTCTTCATGCTCAGCAGATGATGTTCACACTTTTGCAGGGTCTGTGAATCCTCCGTTCAATACCAGCTCCACTCCTTCTTGAGTGTGGATCTTGTTTGCTAACTCTAGGCATAGAAAATTAGCCAAGCTCTCTTTGTTTTCATCTACGGAGATGAATCTATCCCACTGCCCCATGGACTGACTTCTTGTTTGCACATCTCGTCTGATTGCTTTTTTGCCTCGTACTCTCTGACTTTGAGCTCTTGACTTGATTGTTTTCTTCCTGTACTGGTCAAAGGCTAGGTCAACCCTAGAACAACTGTGGGAAAATACGTGACTGACATAATCAGCAACAGCATCGGCCCATTCGCCGACAGTTTTAGCGTTCATCCTATTTCCTAGTGTCTGGACCGTGGCCATTCCATCAATGACAGTGCATGTTTGTAATGGTTCAGGCGTAACATTATGTGGCAAGCCTTGCTGGAGAATCTTGCCAAGGTCTGCTTTGTTCCAAGTGTTCTGAGGTAGACGCAGTCTGCCATTAGGCATTGCCAGAGAAAGTGGCACTGCACAAATCTCTTGCTCCAACATTTTGTTCATGTCAATATCTCTGCCTGCTTGCATTGCTGTCACCACTCGCTTGAGTAGTTTTCTGTCAGCCTTTAGTGCAACAGTTTTTGCCTTTCCGACATTGACTTCCACAGTGTACATGCTCTCAAACGTTTTAAGATTCTTTGATTTGATTCTGTCGTGAAAACCTGTTGTCTTCTTAGTGAACCTGTTCTCCACAAATTCTGACACAATCTGCTTCCCTGTAACATCAGCATGCAGAAGGTCATTCGTAACCACTTCACTTGCAATATCACCTGTTGTAATTGAGACCAGTTCTCGGGAATTGCGATCAAAGGGATTGTGAATCTCGAACTGGTCAATGAGCTTTTACACATTATCTTGGTCTTGCTTCATTCTCTTGGAACCAAAATCTTAATGTACAAATTCATGCTCATCATCGTCTTCTTCATTGCCCGCTACATTGAACATCGTCTTAGTATCTCTGGTTAGCTGAGCTCTCTCATTGAAAGTTAGGCCCCATCAGTCACGGCCGGTGTCCGTTTTTGTAATCCCCATCAGCCCTCCAGCTACCTTGCCGGCATTGTTAACATGTTCAATAGCCTGGTCTTCAGGTATTTCGTTGAACTTGTGCTTTGTTTCTTTTGTTACAAAGTCTCCTGCAATAAAGCCTCTGTGCACCTCTGGAGCAGTTTTGGGTAGCATATGCATATCAGCTAGGAAGACAGCTTTCCAGCGTGAGTAATAGAAATGATCAAATGCTCCAAACCAAGACAGCATTTCAGAAAATGATGTAAGGAACAGGCCCCAGTCTCCCTCACAAAGAGAGCAAGTGAACCTCTGGAGGATGGAGATCAACTTCATGTAGGTTCTCCAATAACAAAATGAGGCATTCTCTGAACAAGAATCCTCAAACTCACTAAACAGGACCTGCACCTCTTCAGTTTCTGACAAAAGATCTTCAAGGGAGGAATTGATTTCCCTGTCATCTTTGTTGGCAAAGGCATCTGAAACTCTACCAATTCCACAAATACAAATAGACACTACGACTTCACAAATAAGGCTCCGTAGATTCTCGTTTCAAAAGCGGCCATC
>NC_090733.1:46035933-46050933 GCF_036898095.1 Palaemon carinicauda
AGCTCAGTTACAAATCATTAAAGGTAAACATCACAAAAAAAAAAAAAATTAATAATAATACTACAATCTTAACCTACTGTTAATAAACAGATAAGAAGACACAATTGAATGGACCCAAAGAGAACTTAAAACTAAAATTCACCAAAACCAAATCATTGTTTATGTATGTAAATTTATGGACACCAACGCACGACCAAACAAGCAGTGCAGTATTTACACAACAATCTGCCACAGCTCAGTGGCCAATAATACACACACCAGCTCCACCGTCATCGTCATGAGGCCAAAATAAAAAAAAAAAACGCCAAAAGGAACAATTAGGGCAGTGTTTCCCAAACTTTTAATTTCTTAGAACCCTTTCAATAATATTAATGCCCCAAGGAACCCCAACATCAGAGTATATTTTACAATCTTATCTATTTAATTCTCCTTCCTAATGCAACAAATATTTTTCTTTTTATGACCGGTTTATGTAAAAAAAAATTCTTTCTCAATTTTATTGACAATTTTGATAATTGATATATTTTTCTGACAACTAGTTCAAACACATAAAAACTGGATCCTTTTTCCAATTTATTCACAACTCAAAATTAACTAAAATAATTGACTGAAGAGGCAATATCAATCAAAATAATACAAACAAAAATATATTTGCCCAAAATTAAATGGTCTTCTTCAATTTGATACTTCAATACATATGCATGTATATATATGTATACATACATATATATATATATATATATATATATATATATATATATGTATATATATATATATATATATATATATATATATATATATATATATATATATATATATATATATATATGTATATATATATATTTATATATATATATATATATATATATATATATATATATATATATATATATATATATATATAAATATATATATATATATATATATATATATATATATATATATATATATATATATATATATATATATATATAAATAAGCATAAATAGTCAATGCCGATACCATCTTTATTCGGGAGCTTTCAACATAACTTATGTCATCCTCAGCCTATGTGCAATAATCATTAAGTAAAATAGATAAAATTAATAAAAATCATCCTAAGTATATAGTTAGGAAGAAATACTTTCATCAACTGACCAACTAGATCTAAAATCAACCAATCAAGGAACATAAAACCATATAAAAGACTTATTACACATACAACTATATAACTATATAAAAGACTCAATAACTAATATACTTAGTCACCCGCAGAAGACGATGACCAACCATCCCGAGCAGCAACCCACAGACCAGACGGATCAATGGTTCACCAGCAGCTGAACAGATAAGCCCTCATTCAAGCTGGGTTTTGTCTTAAAAATGTATAAGACTCCAAGATTCTCAGTTGCCTGACGCTACTATGTCTGACTATAATTTAGAAATTTTCCTTAGAAATGGCATGACCTGATTTAAATGTGTGGTCATAAATAGATGAAATTGGTTTCTTATTTAAAGGTATATTGGTTCGTACCGATCTCCCCATATGCTCTGAAATCCTACACTGAAGCTGTCTAGATGTGCTTCCAGTGTAGCACGCATTACAGAGTGCACATTGAAAAGTAAGTGTATATGACACCGGAACACAAGGGAGTAGATAGACTCTCCTTATATTTAAAAAGTGTCCCAACTGAGAACTTGTTAGTAAAAAATTGTTTAAAATCTATGTGGTGATAACATTTCCCCCACAACACTCATAACCTCAGATCTGTTCTTAGTCTCTCCGATACATAACCATAGTAAGGAAAGGAGACATATAGCTTTTTCTTACTGACCGGTTGAATTGCTAAATTTTAACTGTAAGATTATATCTAAAAACTTCTTAACTTGATTATAATAGAGGCTCAGAGGAAACCCATTAGTAATATAAAATGATTTTAGGAAATTTTCTTCCTCATGAAACCCCAGATAAGTTGAACATAAAGGATAACTTATATATATCAGTGTTTTTATCGAAATAATTTTGTAGATTTTTGGTTATGAGCTTAAAAAATGAGTGCTTAGTCCTTTAAAAGTGTTTTTTCGAAATACTGAGGTTTCAAAGGTATTATGTTTCCAAGAGACCAAGACATCGAGAAAAGGCAAAGTATCATCCTGTTCCTTTTCTTTTGTAAATTTTATGGTACGATGCTTTGTATTTAAATAATCTTAAAACTGGCTTATGTGATCTAAATTTTTGAAAAGTAAAAATGTATCGTCTACATATCGACGGTACAAATAAGGCTTAAATTGCACAGGACACCAACCATTTCCCTTCACAATAACATAGAAATATATTTGCCAAAGTTAAATTAAGGAAGAATGAAGTAGACTCGAATTTTTTTAAAACATGTAAAAGCTATAAAATCTTACCCAAATTTTTAGATTTTAAGCTGTATAAACGTAATTTAGTTAATTCTAAACTGCATCGAAAATGGCAATTTAAACTTCTGACCATTATTAGCTGTTTTCTCCAATAGATATTGAAAGATAATCATACGGCCCATTTTAAAATAGCCATCAATGACAGAGAATCGCAAAACTATGTATGAATAATGCGTGTTGATAAATTTGGTGAAAGACGTGAATAGATGATCATATTTGGAATTATATAAGTAATGATACACAATCAGAATATGATAATCGTAGACCTAAATTTTCATAACCTCATCGTCTGTAACTTATCAAAACTAAGTAGAGGGTTTTACAGATTCACTTTATTGGAGTTCAGTAAACATTTTTAATTCACCCACTGAAACATCATTTATATATATATATATATATATATATATATATATATATATATATATATATATATATATATATATATATATATATATATATATATATTTATATATATACAGTATATATATTTCTTTGCCTTTCATATAAACCATCGATGGAAAAATTTATAATGTCTAAAGTACTAGTGAGATATATATCATAAATTTGGATACTTGTAACGTAAAACTATCAAAAAATATAAAACACTTGGGATCTTTAATTCTTTTGGAAAATCCTGTTTTTTTCTATCTGCTTTATTTACCCATGCATTACATATACGGAACATAGTGTGGTAACAAAAAGAAAGAGAGAAGAATCTTAATATATATCTTTATATCAAAATGTTTCGTGAAAATGAAAATAAATATTCATTCAAATATGCCACAATAATCTCATCAATAGACGTGAAAAAATTAGCACAGCATTTCCAGCAGTTCGAAAGATGAGAAATAACTTGCAGATGTAAATTACAATCCTCCCTAAAGATTAATTTGGCTTGTTATATTATTGATCGATCTGGCCATTTCGAGGGGATATAAATTTACAAGTTATTGAGGATTAAAAAATATTGTGGAATTCGTTTATATGGAAAACAATTTATTGTTCAGCCTAGAATGTTGGGTGCTTACATTATATAGAATATATCAAGTATTTAAATGAGAAATTAAAAACAAACAAGAAGATATACTTCATAAGAGTAATCGATAACTTCTTGATTCTTGCAGCTATTTCGAGGAATTAGTCATCAACAAATTCTATGTATGGTTTTAGGGCGAATAATTTATAATATTTTTTCTGTAATTTTATGTTAAAGATATTTTCATTTCTGTGGTTGAGAAACAATATTGAATTATTCACAAACAAAAGTTATTTCATATAATTATAGTTATCTTTTCTGAATTACATAGTCAAAATGTCATCATGAAAGAATAAAGAATTCCTGTTTCCAAAACGATGAGCTATGGATCAAAATCTACAACTGTCTCTCGTTGACAGAAGTTGAATGTTGCTGTAAAAAAAGAAAGAGATTTAGTTGGAGGAAAATGAAACAAAATCTCCACTATCATACAGGAAATATATATTCTTCAATTTGTGATAACGATGGAGATCATCCTCATTTGAGAATATATATTTTCAACTAAAATATGTCGTTTTTCTCATTTAACACATTTAATGGGTATATGAAGATGAGTTAGGATTTTCTAAAATCAGAAACCAATATCTCAAGAATAGTAACAATAAGAGACATTTTTATTACATAAAGGGTGTGTATAGCAGACTCTACTTAAACAGTCCAGTATATCATTGGTATATAAATAAATTATTCAAATTATTCAAACATGTATATATTAAAAAAAGAAAAAGAAAAAAAAGGCAGTGGTAAACTCTCCTGTTCCATAAATGATACAGGGGACAGCTTTACATCATTCTTGGCCATTTCACAAACCTCTCTCTGCTTTCCTTTCCTTTTGCCCCATAACTTTTGCATGTGTTGTCCTGAATGAAAATCCGCCATGAAAGAGAATCCCTATCATAAAGCTCATCGTTATTGCTTGGAAAAAAATATATAATATAGAGTAGCATACAAGCAGCCATGGCACACCTCAGAACCAAACAAGGAAAGAAAGCAAAAAAATACCGTCATTGGAAGAGGTCCAAGCAAGCTGAAATAGACAATGATTTTAAAGTTTTCATAGATTTGTTTCCAGTGACCATTTATCTTGAATTAGGTATCATATACCAAAACATATACACAACAATTAAATAAAAATTTTATGTAACTTCCTGCCATCTTTCTTGGAAAATAACTTGTTGGATTAGTCAGAAAATATAAATAGAATAGAATATTCTTTGTTGGAAAGTGTCATAGAGAAATCAGTTAATAAAATATGAAATATCAGTTTGTGGAAGACGTACTTTTTATATTATGAGAGATCACATGTCACTGAAGAACGAAAACGATGGAGACGACAAAACACTGAAATTGCTGGCTTTGCACATCATACTTCCCCCACAGAATGTCTTATGATGCAACAGACAGACATGTACCATGTGAATAATATAAAGGGTCGCATCCCTCAGACTAACACTCATTACAAATTCTACCAAGCTAGCTCTAGAGAGAGAGAGAGAGAGAGATAGATAGAGAGAGAGAGAGAGAGAGAGAGGAGAGAGAGAGAGAGAGAGAGAGAGAGAGAGAGAGAGAGAGAAAGAGAGAGAGAGAGAGAGAGAGAGAGAGAGGGGTTAATATGAATGCTTATCTAATAGTTAAAGTAAGTGTATTTTCTTAAATATATTTATGAGTATAGGTCATTCTTCTCACGAGATGAATGATATTAACTGATAAACGGATTTTGAGCAAAGCGAAAAATCTATTTTTGGGTGAGGTAGCCATGTCGTCCTGATGGAAGTTCTTTCATTCGTAGCTTCCTAGGTATATTTGACTACAGTGATATATTCCAGAGAATTTACCAAAGGAATCCAGAATTCTAACTCCTGGAGCGAATATTCCTTAAATTTTTAAAGGGGATATCGCGTAATATCATTGGACGTATTCTTGACACGTCTCATAGCTATCTACACCCCTAATAGCGCCTTCGCTTCGAGGGGAAAAAGTGGCAAGAATAAAAGGAGAGTCGTTAAAGAGGCGATGCTCCTACTGTACTGTAAATAGTGCGCCAAATCGCCACGGCGCGGCGCCACCAAGCCATTCTTTGTAGCTTTGTAGGTGTTGCAGATACAGTACCATAGGGAGGGATTCATTATCCTTTTGTCAAAAAGAGGGTAGGTCCATCAGGACGACATGGCTACCTCACCCAAAAATAGATTTTTCGCTTCGCTCAAAATCCGTTTTTTGGGCTCAGGCCATGTCGTCGGGATGGAAGTTTACCAGAGCATTAATGTATCTGTGGATTTTCAATAGTGCCGTTCATCTCAAGATAAATCTTTCCTTTTGGTCTTCTAGACCTAGAGAAACTTGATGTTACCGTTATACATCAATCAGCTGATCATGAAATATGTCAATGCTTCCTGCTCCCTACAGGGAAGAGTCTGGGCAAACTCAAGCAAAAAACCCGAGGATTGTGAGTTCAAGGAAACAATCTAGCAAACAGTTTGTATATTAGTGTCATCATATACGTAAAGCATAGTTTGTAGTTGGATGGTATTGATCTGTGCAGGTTACTGGTACCTCCCGGGTCTGTTGTTAATGAGACAGACAGGTTTATATACGTGTAGGAAACCTTAAACAGTAAAATGAACAGTCTAGTACAATAAGTTCTTACCTGTTTCTGTTTACTTGGAACAATAGTAATCTTAGTTCCCAATATTTTCTTAAATATTAAAAGAATCAAGGATGCTCTGACTTTATTCTCAAACTAGAATGTTTGAGGCGAAAGAGACGCAAAGATTCATTCTATTGTTTATTACAATAAATTTAGAAACCATAGATGTGATCAATTGCATATTACACTGAACAATTTTGCATAGAAGCATAAACAGTAATAACAGAAAGTAAAAATCAGTTTCATCTGAAAAGGAAACACCAGCCACTCTATGGGAGATATAAGAATTTCACTATGTATTCTTTTGTTACTAAGAACACTGTGCATATAGGTATGCCTGGCACTTGTGTCAGTCTGTTATGCTTAAAGTCACCCGTGTGAATAGAACAGTCTATAGTGTCATCACTAAACACAATACTCAACGTGATATGCCTTGAGAGTTTATCATGTACACCCTTCACTAAAAGTCCAAAATAGTGCACTGTTCTTCTCAGTAATCAAGCGGCAGGTTTTATTACACTGCCTGCCGCTACCACATGAAATTTTATTTCTTGTAATTGCTTCACATAGTGCTTGAAGAAAACTCCGGACGACTTCCATCCAGTATAAGCACGAAGGCTTTCAAACGACATCGTCTGAAAGAAATTCAGAGACGAGGCAAGTTTTGTCGGATCATGATCTGCGGGTGTACTGTCTGGATCCGCTCTGCGTATAAAATAGGTGATTTTAGCCCTTAACTGTATCAAGGATAACGTTGAACCGGAAGTCTCTCCCCTGAAAAGCTGACCTCCCTTAAAGTTTGAAGTTCTACGAAGATAGACCTTTAGGCATTCCACTGGACAGAGAGATGCTTCTTCCTTCAGAGGGCAGAGTCTCCAGGGACCCCATCTCTTAGTGGCCAGCTCGTTCTTGGCGAGAAACGTCGGGTCCGGAAAGAGGTTCAGTTCTCCGTTGTCTGTGAACTGAATGTGGCCATCATCCCTCGAGAGGGCCACTATTTCGCTAACTCTGGCTCCTGAGGCTAGTGCAAATAAGAATATCACCTTTTGAGTCAAGTCTTTCAGCAAACAATCCTCAATGTTCAGGGTTGATGCTAAATGAAGAACCTTATCCAAAGACCATGAAATGGGCTTTGGAGGAGCTGCGGGCTGAAGTTTAGCGCAGGCTTTAGGAATCTTGTTGAAGATCTCATTGGAAAAATCTACCTGGAAGGCGTAAAGCATTGGTTTGACTAGGGCAGATTTACATGTAGCAATCGTACTGGCTGCTAAACCTTGTTCATGAAGATGGATGAAAAAGGACAAACAGAAATCCGTAGATATCTCCTTAGGTTTCTTCGCCTTGACAAAGGCCACACACTTCTTCCAGGAAGACTCATATAGTCTTGTTGACTTTGACTTGTATTTTTCTAAGAAGTTAATACTGTCCCTAGAAATCCCGAACCGTTTCTTGACCGCTGGGGTTCTGGGTTTTCGCTGATGATGCTGAGACAGTCAATTTCTGCACTTGCTGAGTCAGAACTGGGTTCGGCAACGGGATCAGCTTCAGGCGTAGTTCTGTTACTAGAGGGAACCAGACGCTGTTGGGCCACTTGTGGGCCACTATTGCTGCTGTCCCTTGAAAGGATCTCAGTTTGTCGAGGACTTTCAGCAGAGGGTTGGTTGGAGGGAATATGTAGATCTTGGACCATCTGTTCCAATCTATGGACATTGCATCCATTGCTTCAGCTAGAGGATCCTCGTACGGGGCTACGTACCGGGGTAGCTTCTTGTTGTCGCTCGTTGCGAAGAGGTCTATCTGCAGTCCTGGGACTTTGTGTAATATGAAGGAGAATGATTTTGCGTCTAGGGACCATTCTGACTCTATCGATTTGATCCTGGATAGAGCGTCCACTGTCAAATTGCGGAACCCTTGAAGGTGGACTGCTGACAAGTGCCATCTCTTCTTCTCCGCTAGACGGAGGATAGCCAGTATCACTTGGTTTATGTGAGGCGATCTCGAGCCCTGTCGGTTTAGGCATCTCATTATGACTTCGCTGTCTAGAACCAGACGGATGTGGATTGAGCAGCGGAGTTTCAGTTTCTTCAGAGAAAGAAAAACTGCCATGGCTTCCAGAAAATTGATGTGGAAGGTTTTGAAGAGGGGAGACCAGGTTCCTTGGACTAGGCATCCGTGTGAACGGTGACTGAGGGTGGAGGTGGTTGTAAGAGTACCTTGTTCCTTAGGTTCTTGGCCTCCGACCATGGCTTGAGTAGTAATCGCTGACGATTTGGTATCGGTCTTTGTAGATCTCTTCGAGTGTTTGATGCGTATTTTGTCCAAACTCCTGATGCATCTTTTAATTGTGCTCTCAATACTGGATCTGTCACTGAGGCAAACTGGAGGGACCCCAACACTCTCCCCTGTTGCCTTCTTGATATCCAGGCAGATTGAAGAAGTCTTTTGACAGAACCTGCTATCTCTTTCCTCTTCCTTGACGGAATGGAAAGACAGTGTGACTGAAAGTCCCAGTGGACGGCCAGCCACTGAAACTCTTGAGCTGGAGACAGTCGAGATTTTTCCAAGTTGATCTTGAATCCTAAGTGTTCCAGGAACCAGATCACTTCCTTGGAGGCTTGCATGCACTCGTCCTCGGATGCTACCCACACCAGCCAGTCGTCCAGGTAGGCTACCACCTGGATTCCCTTTAGGCGTAGTTGATGAATGACTGCATTGGCAAGCTTGGTGAATAACCTTGGAGCTATGTTCAGACCGAAGGGCATGGCTCTGAAAACGTACTTTATTTTTTGTAGTTTGAATCCCAGGTAGAGGGAAACTTGACAGCTGTTTGGAACATGCCAGTACGCATCCGTCATGTCTATGGAGACTGTGTATGCCCGTTTGGACAAAAGGGTCCTGATGTGTTGAAGCGTCAGCATTTTGAACTTGTAGTTCACTATGAACTTGTTGAGTGGTGACAAGTCCAGAATGACTCTGAGCTTTTCCGAGTCCTTCTTCGGAACACAAAATAGCCTTCCCTGGAATCTGATGGACTTTGCCTTCCTTAATACTCTTTTTTTCAAGAGTTCCTGAACATATTCTTCCAATATGGGGTTTGAGTGTTGGAAGAATTGAGGGAAGTTTGGTGGAGTTGAGCTCCAACTCCACCCTAGTCCGTTCTTGATTAGGCTGTGGGCCCAGGGATCGAAGGTCCAACGATCCCGGAGGAGAAAAAGTCTCCCTCCTACCGGTAGCATCTCACTTTGAGTGCTGGTTGGAGGATTTACCTCCTTGGCCACGTCCACCTTTGTTGCCCCTACCTCTGAAGGGGCGTCTAGAGGATCCTCGAAAGGAACCTCGAGACTTCTGCCTAAAGGTTGTTGACTGCCTTTCGAAAACTGGGGTGAACACAGGTGATGGGTCGCCAGTGTTTGGGGCACCAATTGGAAGCTGGTGGGTCGTTGTGCCACCGTCTGGGACACCGTGGCCAAGGGAAGCTGTTGCTCTTGTTTTGACCGAGAGGGCACTCTTGGTCGTTTCGACTTATTCTTTGGCTGGGGACCCTCATTAACTGAAGATTTTCTTTTAGAGGACAAGCCCCATTTAGAGAGAAGGTTTCTGTTCTCTGTTGCGGCTTTGTCCACGACCTCTTTGACCCCTTCGCTTGAGAAGAGGTCTTTTCCCCAGATGTTGGAAGCTATCAGCTTCCTTGGTTTGTGTCTCACCGCAGCCGAGGCGAACACGAACTCTCTGCAAGCCCTTCAGGCTTTAATAAAGTTGTACAGGTCCTTGGTGAGTGTTGCCAAATGAGATTTGGCGAGGACCATATACATGTCTGGGGTATCCGTGATGTTTGCCATAGTCTCTAGGCCAGCCTGCAGAGACATGGAAGCAGGAAGACGTTCTTTTGTCTCTTGTTCCCTGCGCAGGAGAAAGTCTGACAACTTTGGGAGGTCTTCGCCGAACTGTTGTCCGGCAATATCTGCCTCCAGCTTCCCAACTGTGAAGGTGTTGTGGACATCCTTCCAGTCTGCATCGTCTAATGGAAAGGCGAGGGAGAAGGGTCTACAGTCTTCCAGTGTAGGGCAAGGTTTCCCTGCCTCCACTGCCTTTAAGGCTGCCTTAACCCTGGATAGGTACAGTGGGTCGTTTGCGACCCCGAGCGTAAAAAAAAAACAGGTTTTTCTCACGTGACTCACCCCTGTGACTGAATTTGTGGGTGATCGACCTGCAGGAGGTGTCTCCCCTACACGCTCTAGTAGTGTCCAGATGTGCATTGCTGTAGCTGTACTCCTTCCCCGATTTCTGAGACGCGTCGGGGTCGTTCGCGTCCGAGTTTACCCTTCTGAGGTAGTTTGCATAATTATCAAAGTTATTACGTATTATGAAATTGTCGTAGAATGGTGCAACTTGTATAGGTTATCAGTTGTGGAAAGTCTTGGTGGATTGTTTGGCTACCATGTGCATGTTTTTTTTTTTAGTTAAAATGTCGTTCATCACCACGAGGACCATTTTACCGCGAGTGCCCCTTTTTCATTTTTTTTTCATTTTTTTTGCCAAGTCATTTTTCCGTAAGATATTGCCAAATAGTGTCGTAAAACTTTTGCTTGTTTAGTGTTGGAAAGTGTGTCTAGATGATCTGGCTACCCATGCATGACTTTGTTTTTGTCAGATACGACGTAGTTATTGGTATATTGGGTATTTAACTGCGGTTACCAATTTCTGTTTTTTTTTCAATATTTGTAAAAATTACTACGTAGTAAGGAATTGCCGTATATTATTCATTTTTTTTTCATGTTTATGTGTTAGAAAGTGTGCCTTGATGGTTGGGCTAACACGTGCATGTCTTTTTTTTTTATCTGAGATGTCGTATATTAGAATGTCGGGCATTTACCGCGAGTGTCCCTTTTTAATTTTTTTTAATTTTTTGCCAAGTCATTTTTCCGTAAGATATTGCGAAATAGTGTCGTAAAACTTTTGCTTTTTTAATGTTGGAAAGTGTGTCTAGATGATCTGGCTACCCATGCGTGATTTTGTTTTTGCCAGATACTACGTAGTTATTGGTATATTGGGTATTTAACTGCGGTTGCCAATTTCTGTTTTTTTTCAATATTTGTAAAAATTTACTACGTAGTAAGGAATTGCCGTATATTATTGATTTTTTTTTCATGTTTATGTGTTAGAAAGTGTGCCTTGATGGTTGGGCTAACACGTGCATGTCTTTTTTTTTTTATCTGAGATGCCGTATATTAGAATGTTGGGCATTTTTCCGCGAGTGCCCCTTTTTATTTGTTTTGCATTTTTTTGCTTAGTCATGTTACCGTAAGGAATTGGCAAGTAGTGTCGCAAAACTTATATTTTTATAGTGTTGGAAAGTGTTTCTAGATGATCTGGCTACCCATGCCTATTTTTTTTTTAGCCAGATATGGCGTATATATAAGTATGTGTTCGATTTTCCTGTGATTGCCATTTTTTCGTTTTTTCCCATTTCTTTCAAAATTACTACGTACTAAGGAACTATCACAGAGTAATATTTCATTTATATGTTTATTTGTCGGAAAATATGCCTTGATGGTTTGCCTAGCACGTGGCTGAAATTTTTTTTTCTGAAATGCCGTATATTAGAATGGCCATTTTTCCACGAGTGCCCCTTTTTACTTGTTTTGCATTTTTTTGCTTAGTCATGTTACCGTAAGGAATTGGCAAGTAGTGTCGCAAAACTTATATTTTTATAGTGTTGGAAAGTGTTTCTAGATGATCTGGCTACCCATGCCTATCTTTTTTTTAGCCAGATATGGCGTATATATAGGTATGTGTTCGATTTTCCGGTGATTGCCATTTTTTCGTTTTTTCCCAATTCTTTCAAAATTACTACGTACTAAGGAACTATCACAGAGTAATGATTCCTCTAGATGTTTATTTGTCGGAAAATTTTGTTTACTTTTTTTTTTGATTGAATATCATCAAATTTTTCTAGCTAAAATATTGTTTTACATTTTTTTTTTTCGATTTTATTTCCCTTAAAAAAAATTTTTTAGGTCAGAATTTTAATTTTATATTCGTAAAATAATCGACAATTATCCAGCAACCCACCATACAATTTTTATGCATATCCAATAATAATTAGATTAGTAAATAACACCTTGAAATTGACATACCCTTCCTACATTTCAAGTGGCAGATTAGGGAGTCTGAGTCAGTGTGGTTGGCGGCCATTTTGTGGACATATCCGAAGCGTAAGCTGCCCTATCTATATATATTCTTGTTCCCTATAGAATTTGTGATATTTTGGTATATTTTTACCTGCATAAATATCATATTATATATTAAATATATGTATTTTTTTACGAAATTTCCAAGTACTCAAAAAATTACCTTTAGATATGGCCCCTGATATAAATGTAATTTACAAAATAATGAAGATTTTTTTACATATTTCTATTTTAGGATAACATATGTTTATTCCCTAAAAAAATTAGCCACTTCCTATTTCATTTGGGTACCCAAAAAAATTCATGAAATTTGGACAATTTTTTTTGGCCAAAAAAAGTTACCCTTTTTTTCTCATTTCAGATCTTCACCTCCATGGGTCTGACTTCATCCAAAATACATCAAGATGTGTCCTAAACATTCAAGAATCAATTCCTAAAAGGATTTGTGTATATATGTATAAACTTTTTTTTTATGAATTTTTATGTCAGGTCTTTTTTTTTTCTACTTAATTTTTTAAAATATTTATAATAAATAGTTTTTCTGCAGATGAGTAGTATTTATCTTTACAGTTGTTTTAAGCATTCATTGAAGTTTTATTTGGCAAAAGAAAAAAGGAGGTTACTGCAAAAACTGATTTTTCAAGAATTTTTTTTGGCGTCGGGGTCGTTCGCGTCCGAGTATACCCTTAAAGGGGTGTCCGAGGACCGTACCTATCCAGGGTTAAGCCCTTTGTCCATAAAGGGAAAGGCACGTTTGGGGTCAGCAATGAAGGACGGGTGCTTTTGGCTGAGAGCCGGCACCTTTGAGCTAGTAAAGTACCTCTCCTTCAAGGTCGTTGTATATAAGGCCTGGGCCGTAGAGAGTTCAAGGACGATGGTCTCCTTCGGCTCTGTCTCCTCTTTGGATGCAGGTTCCGTCTTTAGACGGACATAGCAATCTGGATAGGCCCCTTTCCTGGGCCAGAACTCAGTTTCCTCTACTGGGACAGTGCCCAGTTTCTCTGAGAGGAAGATCTTTCCCCCCAACATAGGCATATGCTCTGCGTACCTCCAGGGGTTGACGTCAGAGAAGGCGGGGAGATCCTTGACGTTTAGCTTCTTCGGGGCTAAACGTGTTGCAACCAGCTGATGCATTTCCGTCCGAAGAGAAACTTCTTTCTCGGACGATTTCTTCTGAATGTCCTGCACCATAGACAACAGCGAGTGCAACGTACTCGTGACGGAAGAAGTCGAAGTCACCGGCTCAGTCACCGTGGCTGATGATACCAAAATCGTTTCAGTTTTCTCGACTTCAGCCTCAGGTGGTACGTCATCCACCTGATCCAGTTCCTCCACTAGGAGATTGTTCTCAGTCTCCTCCGAGACAACTGACATGTTGTCCTCAAACTGGATACTCTCCAAGGCATCTGATACTTCAGAATCTACCGGAATCAGGACAAGGCTAATCTCAGGTTGAGCCTGGGGAATAACCGCATCCGAAGATGCCCTAGGGAAAAGACAAGCCCTCATCTTCTCATTAGGAAGGTATGGGCCAGAGGTGATCTTCTGGAAGCCCCTGACCCATTTTCGTAGCGTCTCCCTTGCTGCGTCCCTTGACTCAGTAGACTTTTGGCCATCAAAAGCCTCTTTCACCAGTTTTTCACAAACAGTACATACCTGTGGGTCTCAGTACTTGAGAGCCCCCTTGGTGACTGCGCAGTGAGCATGGGCCCTGTACATGCCATGGCCGTAGAAGTTCTTACTACGGACCCTGCGAAAGTTGTTCCCGCACTCGGGATGCTCCTCCTGTAAAGAAAGAAAAGCATATAAGTATTCGGTGAAATTCTCAGATTTCAGCATACATGTTATTAATAATATTAGCTTGGATAGGGTAAGCTAGAGATAGGAAAGACACCTACATGTGTTTCCTGTCCAGCCAATTGCTATGACCTCCTCTGATATTGAACACTAAATTCTTAAAGAATTTTAGGGGAAGATGATTTCCTTTGATATAGAGTGTCTTCTTAACACAATCTTTTAGGTTCAATATTGGGGATTAAAAACAATAATGGTTAATAACCATTAATTAGTAGAGAGAATCGCTCTCTTATATGTGATGGTCTCACAATAGACTGCCCATGAAGCACCTTGTAGGTTGGAAAAAACTTTTGAGCTACAGCACTGACTGTCGGCAGCATGCCGCCAGTCCTGCCGGGCCTGCCGGCACCTGCCGGGCTAGCCGGCATATACCGGTCTAATCTGGGCTATTGATGGCAGTTACTGTCTTCAAAGTAATGGGCGGAAGGCCGCCGGCAACGGCTCTGCCGGCCGGCAGACGAGGATCCTTCCATGAAGTAGGACCCGGCGGCAGCCGGCGGAAAATGTCCAGGTTATGGGTGGCCGGCTGCCGGCCGGCAACTCAGTAGCCGGCAGCTGGTCCCAGTATGTCTATTGTCGTTGAGTCGTCGATCAGCGACGCCCACGGTAAGCG
Source organism: Palaemon carinicauda (assembly GCF_036898095.1). Classification (NCBI taxonomy): domain Eukaryota; kingdom Metazoa; phylum Arthropoda; class Malacostraca; order Decapoda; family Palaemonidae; genus Palaemon; species Palaemon carinicauda. Next base: position 46,050,681 of record NC_090733.1, read on the forward strand.
GCGGCAGAGCAACTGCCGGCCGGTAGACAATCGACATGGCCCAGTAAAATCAAAGGCAGAGAAAAAGAGAGGATGGAGGAAGGCAAAAGCTCAGCCTTGCCGGCCTACATCCAGAATGAGGGTTCAAGTGGAAGGGGGAATTATATTCGGGCTTCCACTCAACCATATCCCATCCACATGGGCTATGGAAGGCAGTCCAAGGGAGGACTGAAGAACATTCTAAAGAATACGAGGGTACCTGCCGGCAGCCGGG
>NC_090733.1:46070287-46075287 GCF_036898095.1 Palaemon carinicauda
CAAAATTATCTGCAATACCACTCAAATTACTCATAATTGCATTCTTATATAGCTTCCTCATTCCTAACGAATGTTCATTTGCTAATGAAAAAGGAAAGACTGCCATACTGTTGTTTGCCCAATTCCCCACCAATACAATTCTGTATTTTGCCTGGCTATAAAACGAATATTATTAGGTTATTTCTGGTTGCTTTATTTATAAGAAAATTAATATCTGAAATAATATAAATTGGAGTTCTTTAGGTAAACAACTCAAATGGTTACAAGAATAAAAATGCCTAGACTCGAGGTGGTCACAGATTCATACAAATAAAACGTCAACAAATTAAATGGTAAAAACGTCTTAAAATTATTTTTATTACATATGTAAAGATATTTTACACTTATTACAAAGTATCACTATGAGCAATAAATTAGTATCAAGCATGTTTTGCTTCAAATTTTTATTAGTTTATTATTTTTTTGTATCGATCTATAATCGCCTATAATAAACCTAGAGAAATCTCAATAAAACAGTAATCAAGCAGAGAATTACAAAAGATACACTTTTAGACAAGAGCGCTAGCCTATGCTATAAAATTTGTTTTTATCAACAGTTTAATACACTTCTTAGGTAACAGTAATCTATGCTATCTACGGAGACCTCTCAATACTACAATATTCAATTAATTAAGTACGAAAATATTAGGTCTCACTTTCACAACATAACACTGAGGTATGATGGGTTTTGATCAACAGATTAATGCCTTACATGACGTTTACAGTAGGTTACGTAAGAGTTTGGACATTGTACTAGACCTTGTGATAAAAACCTCTATTAAAAAGACTATCTAATCAGTAATTCAAGTTGAAAATTGTATTAAACTTAAATACTTACAGTAATAGACCAAGTGGCAAAAACATCGATCTATGGAGACTTAACTCTTTAACAGGGTACAAAACTTAAATACTTCTCCTTCTAGTAATTATCGAGATTAGAAATAATATGAGAATAGAGGACAGAGGATTGCCACTTTCAGGAACAAAAAGGAAACTTATCTCTCGTAGAGATGTTTTCTGTCGAAGGACTAATCGGCTTCCTTTTGCGGAGGTTGGGGTCGGCGGGTTATTAAACTTAAACACTTTTAGTAATCATCAAGATTTATGAAAACAGGGGAGAGAGGATTATCATTGTGCAATACCACTGAAATCACTTATAATTTCATGTATACATAGCTTTTATGAATAGTTAGCATGCTCATTCCTAACAAAAACTCATTTGATGGTAAAAGATGAATGGCTGTCATGCTGCTGTTTACCCAATTCCCGCATCAATACAAATTTGTATTTTGCATGGCCATAGGACGAAGGTAATGTTAGATTATTTCCGGTTGTTTTACGTATCAGCGAATAATATCTGAAATGCTCTAACTTGGAGTTCTTTAGGCATACGACTTGTATAGTTTTAAAAATAATAATGACTAGATCCGAGGTGGTAAGAGAGTTATCCAAATTAAACGTCAAACGATTTAAATAATACAAATGGCTTACAAAAATAATTTTTTTTCAACATAAGTAAGAGAATTTACACTTTTTATAATATATCACCAAGTGCAATTGATTAGCAACTAGCAGGTTATACTTCACATATTGTACACATTTTAGATATTCTTTATCTCCGTCTACAATCGCTATAAAAAAAATCTGGAGAAATCTCAGTAATACAGTATTCAATTAAAGAATTAGAAAACACACTTTCAGACAAAAGCACTGATCTATACTATATGAATGTTTTTGATCAAAAGATTAATACCCTTTTGAGGTAATATTAATGTTTACTCTATACAGAAATCTCTCAATAGCACAATGTTCAAGTAATGAATAACAAAAGAAACTTAGGTGCCATTTTCAGACAAGAACACTGAACTACTTTATAAAATTAGTTTCGATTAAAAGATTAATATATCTTACAAGGCGTTATCAGCAGCTTACGTAAAAGTTTAGGCTTCGTGATAAACCAAGTGACAGAATCATCTATTATAAAGACTATCTAACACTAGTGATCATCAATAATTTAATTTGAAAATAGTACTAGACTTAAAAACTTACAGTAATAGACCTACGGACAAGAATATCGATCTATAGAGACTTAAAACTTTAAAATTATGCTGGACCTAAATATATCTACTTTTAGTAATTATTGAGTTTAAAGATTAAAGATATGTGATGATAGAAGAGAGAGGGTTATCACTTTCAGGAACAAAGGGGAAACTTATCTTCCGTAATGTCCTCTGTAGACTGACCAATCAGCTTCCTTACTAATGTTGACCAGGATGTGTCTCATTTTGCACTGTTCTCGCTTTCTTATACAATTGTGTTACTTGACCTCATTCCAATAATGGTTCCCGTCACTGATCTTTGTAATGGTATTTTAATTTTTCATAATATTATAGGTGAAAAATGATTCTAATTCACTTGATAAAAAGTGTTTCTAAAATAACTCCCAAGAAACTAAAATAATAGTATAATTTTGCAATTAGGACTCATTTCAAATGATTTCACTTCCATTCCAAATGCCACGTCTACCTTTGTAAAACATTCTAAACTATACGTTAGCATGATTTTACCCAAATTTCTACGACGTTACAATAGAACATCATGCAAAAAAAAATTACGTACGGCTCATTAGATGCATTGGAATTCACAATTCCTTTACGATACTTACGTTTGTGAGATAGTGAGTACATAAAAAAACCTATGGACAGTAATAGTAAAAATCAGTACCATTGCTACTCCTATCATCGTATTCACAAATGTAATAATCCTCCTTTCGTACTTTCCACACCATGCCACAAGGCCAACGGCTAGAGAAACTTGATGTGTCAACCAAGAACAACAGCCCCCACACCCCAACCCCATAAAAAATCTTGAAATTTAAAACGAAATTATTAAGTTGTTATGATAACCATTGCTTTTCTTTTTAAGCAAATGTTACCTAGCAGTATTATTGTATCTATAATCTATGTATAAAGGCCTTATAGATCAATGGAGGGTAAGAATTAGTTTCCTTTTTTGTCCCAAGATATATGACTAGAATCATACGCTGATGGAAAGGTATATATATATATTATATATATATATATATATATATATATATGTATATATATATATATATATATATATATATATATATATATATATAATATATATATATATATATATAATATACATGGTAGCATAAACGTACGTAAATGCTTCCATAGGATAAGCATATATCTGGATGATTACTTTTGTGTACCATTTTTATGCAGTTGAAAAATAAGTTTATCATAAACATTTATCAAAAGTTAATTTATATTCCTGAGTTACATGCATTATAAAATCTATGCGGGAGGATAAATATCCTAGATCATTAAATATATATTTTTTTTTAGGTTTAACTTCCCATACATTAATTTGCACAATTCATAATTTCTGGTTAAAACTCTGACGAGAGTCTGAAAGAAAAACCACATATAATAAATATACCTAGGTGACTGCAGTGATGCTGCACAAAACAATATTTTTTTCCGTGTTCCTTTTTTTCAAGTTTTGCTTTCTTTCTTTGTAAAGAATCTTTCATTTTAATTTCATTTACTGTTTACTTGGATCCGCAGCATAAAAAAGGAAAGAAATGGACAGAGTAAGAATCTGTTGAATGTTTATCTATATGTTTATAGCTATCTGATAAACGTGACTGTGTATTAGGAATGATTGTCAGCTGTCTATGGTCATCTGAGACCTGTTTGTATGATTCAAACTTTTTTTTTAATTTTTTTTTTTTACTCGATTAAGATATTGAAAAAATTATCAGTTAAAAGTCAAGATATTCATCTACAGATCATGGTGTCAGTTCAGAATCCGGTTTTATTTCATGATCAAAGGTGGTATTTTATTGCAATCAGTATTCATATGTTCAACTAAATTCTAATAGCCTTATTGAAATATTTATACAGCTGATTCTAAAATCTATTGTATGTCATATATAGCTTTCACTTTGCCATTCCACAATCTTAGAGACCCTTCCCATGAATTAAAAGAAAAAGATAAAAGCACACTTCCAATTAATATTGTTCAGTTATTTTCCCTAATATTACGTTCCTCATCATTTCCTAATTAAATCTTTTCTTTTGTTTATATCTTGATACATTTCTCATTTATGGGCAAGCATGTCACCAAACCCAATACCTTTATACATTAAACCCAACAACTATTAAAAATAATTGTGAATATCATAGGTAAATCAAGAATGGAAAAATAATTCTGAACCTACCAGAAGTCTCTCCAGAACTGGAATGTGTGAAATAATGATAAAGAAAAAAAAAATCATATAAAGATGAAGTCTCAGCACTTCAGTGATCGTCATAGCAATATCACTCCTATTAATTCCTCTTCTGAAATTCAATAGAACAATCAGTGGCGGCCTGAGACGTTTGTCCTTTTAAGTCGAATTGAGCAGAGGGGGAAGGGTTCAGTAGCCACAGAAAAAAGTATTAATCACGAGGTTAATTGGGAGAAATCAATGCAGGAGAGGATGTGGCAATGGAGAATTTATGCCTTCTGAAAGCAACAGATATTTCTCTCAAGATAATTATTTTTGGCTAGAGGGAAGAAGGTACGACATGATAATAGAAAAAAAATCGAACTCAATTATTAATCTTCAAAGTTCAATGAAATAGGAAAAAATAACTTTATTCTGTAAAATATGGAAACCGTAAGATAAATATATCGCACACAAAAAACGTAAATTAATAATAATAAAAAAAGTTGAACATATTAATGGATGGTAACTTATAGAAGCCGCAATTAAGCCTGATAGCTAATTATTATTTCTCAGATTTTGAGAAACGTAAACCACTGCAGGTCCAGATTTTGTTATATGAAAATATCAGATTCCAGTTCATTTACAAATAAATGCAATTAACAGATTATCTATAAATGTTGTTATACGTATTTTGAAACCCGCAACTTGAAGGAATTCA
>NC_090733.1:46097787-46107787 GCF_036898095.1 Palaemon carinicauda
ATGGTAAGGGGAACATGTAGTGTATATTCTGCAGATAACGGTACACTCAAAACATCCATGAGTGTGGTAGAAGGTCATCAAGTGCTAACAATGATGGAAAGCGGATTTAGATCCATGCTCATGAAGGCCTTGGAAGCTGTTGAGAAATTTACCGGTAATACTAAGAATATTCTGATGGAAAACTTCATGTTATATTGTTATCCAGAAGCTGAAATTGAGAAAAAACGCCATACATTAAAGGCAAACTAATAGATGCATTTCTAGATACTCCACTGTTTGGCCATATCATTGACGATATTCAGTTCTTCCGATGGTTTAAAACCAGAATCTTAAAAGTGTGCTGTAGTAATGCAGGGAAAAGCTGAGAAGAAAGGAACATTGCATAAACATAAAATAGCTTAACTTAGCCAGAACTGCGAAGATAAAGATATCTGTGATCCTCCAAAACAAGATAAGTTCTTGAACCCTGTTAGTAAGTATGCTTATTAGGGAAGAATGTTTATTCATAAAAAGTCCAAAACATTCTAATGATTCCTTGTAAAGAGTACAAAACTCTATTGAAGATCACTAGTAGGTGGTAGTTAGAGAGATCAGCTGATTATTGCCCAGGTGTAATATGAAGCTGTGATGGATTTAGCTCATGCAGATGTAGTGGGAGTATATCTTGGCATAATCAAAACCCTAGAAAGAATTTTCAATAAGTTTCATTGGCCTGATGTATCATAAGAGATAACCAGATATTTCAGGTCCGTTGACATATGCCAATGAACTGTGGATAAAAGAAGGGTTATTCGAGTACTGTTGGGAAAGATACCACTAATAGAGGAGCCATTTAGCCATAAAGCTGTCGATCTTGTTAGCACAAATAAAGTTTGCTCGTAAAAAAGATCCCGATACATCTTAACCACTTTGGATCATACTACTAGGTACCCTAAAGCAAAGGTTTTGTCTACAATTGACACTAACATTGTTGCTGAAGTTCTTTTTGAAATTTCCAGTGTGAATTAAATTCAAAGGTTTTGTCTACAATTGACACTAACATTGTTGCTGAAGTTCTTTTTGAAATTTCCAGTGTGAATTAAATTCCAAGAGAAGTTTTCGTCAGATATGAAAAAGTATACAAAGTGTTGTCTGTGATGATGATTAAGACTTCTTATAATGCTACATGTAATGGAGGGGTGAATTGATTCAACAGAACATTAAAGAACAAAAAGACAGTGTGGGCAGAGCAACCCCGAAAATGTCATCTGAATCTTGCATCTGTGTTGTTTGTATACGGAGACGTACTGCATAGAAGTACAAAGTTTTAGCTGTTTGAACATGTGTTAGGTCATACCATTAGAGGGCCATTAACTTGTCAAGATAGTAGGTTGGCCCGGACACCAGCCACCGGTTGAGATAAAACCGCTAGAGAGTTATGGGGTTCTTTGACTGACTAGACAGTACTACATTAGATCCTTTTCTCTGGTTACGGTTCACTTTCCCTTAGCCTACACATACACTGAATGGTTTAGCCTATTTTTTCAGATTCTCCTCTGTCCTCATACACCTGAAAACACGGAGATTACCAAACATTTTTTTTTCTCTCAAGGGGTTAACTACTGCACTGTAATTGTACAGTGGCCACTTTCCTCTTGGTAAGTGTAGAAGAGACTCTTTAGCTATGGCAAGCAATTCCTCAAGGAGAAGGACGCTCCAAAATCAATCCATTGTTCTCTAGTCTTGGGTAGTGCTATAGTCTTTTTACTGTCTTGGCTTAGAGTTCTCTTGCTTGAGGGTACACTCGGGCACACTATTCTATCTTATTTGTCCTCCTCTTGTTTTGTTAAAGTTTTTATAGGTTATATAAGAGATATTTATTTTTAGGTTACTGTTCTAAAAATATTCTATTTTTCCGTGTTTCCTTTCCTCACTGGCTATTTTCCCTATTGGAGCTCTGGGTTTATAACATCCTGCTTTTCCCAATAATAATAATAATAATAATAATAATAATAATAATAATAATAATAATAATAATAATAATAATAATAATAATAATAATAATAATAAGAAGAAGAAGAAGAAGAAGAAGAAGAAGAAGAGATCTATGGAAAGACACTGTGATAGATGGGAAACAAAATCTTTCTCAGAATATGTGATTGATCTTCATTCAAAACTGCATTGCACCTTTGCAAAGGCAACTGAAGAGTTGAAGAAATTACTAGAAGTTGCTCATAATTATTACAATCAGAAGGGGAATTACCCGAAGTTATAAAGAGATGAAGTACTACTATTGTTTCCTAATAATAGCAAAAAAACTATTATTGCAATGGAACGGGACATTCAAAGTGACAATATAATGTAATAAAAAGAATTATGAAATGATTATGAGTGGTGTGATCAGGAGATAGCATATGAAATTTCTGAAGAAACATTTATCCATAAATCCTGTGATGATATAGCGAACCCATTTAGCCGATGCATATATTGAGGAAGGAGAGGAAAATTATGAATGAACCAACATATCTCTAAAAAGAGACTTAGAAATATCTCAAATAAAACAGTTCGCTCATATATATATATATATATATATATATATATATATATATATATATATATATATATATATATATATATATATATACATATATATATATATATATATATATATATATATATATATATATATACATTATATATATACATTATATATATATATATATATATATATATATATATATATATATATATATGTGTGTGTGTGTGTGTGTGTGTGTGTGTGTGTAGAAATCACGAAAGCTGACACGTGTATATATATATATATATATATATATATATATATATATATATATATATATATATATATATATATATATACATATATATAAATCGACGTGAAGTGTTCTAATTAAAGATATTCGAAAGGTATTAACATTCCATGTCCAAGGGTTTTATCTATCTATCTATATATATATATATATATATATATATATATATATATATATATATATATATATATATATATATATATATGTATATATATATATATATATATATATATATATATATATATATATATATATATATATATATATGGTTGGCTTGTATCAAAAGGATTTCCAAGTAATCGGTGTCTGGTGAGATTAGAGCTAAGTAGAAGATTTCGTAAAGCCTCACAAATCCCTACGAAAAATCATACTCAGTTTTATAAAATGCCTCCCATGGGAAATTAAGTGCGTCTCCTCATTCCTGCGTTCTCTTCTGTCGCTCCTATATATTTATATCTACGGATACCATTCTGTTTTAACGGTTTTGATATTAAACTGCAGTTCAATATCATGAGGAACGCGATCATAATTGATGAAATACTATATTGTATTTTCAAAAATAGAAGGTTGATTTATATTGTTTTTTTTTCAGATAATGTGTGGGATTTTTGACAAGGCTAAAAATAATAATCGGATCAGATATCTTTGCAAGGAAGCTGCGAGCGAGAAAGGAAATAAGTGATATACTGTATATGAAAAAATTCAACAGTCAATTTTAGGGAAATTCAATTACTTATAATATATTATTATTTTCAGATGCTAGAACTCATGAAAGAAAAATTTCATAACAATTATTCTCATGCCTTCCTGATGATATTTTAGATTTTTCATATAGCCAATTTTGAGTATAAAAGCTTAATATTAATATACTGTTGTTACACGCTGAATGGGAAATAAATATTACTCAAAATTTTCATTTAAAGCTAAAATACAGCATAGTTTTATTGATAGTGTAACCAAATATTATGGAAAGTAAGTTACTAGATAACATTTTCTTTCATTCAAACTGAGATCTGGAAAACTTACAGACGAACGAAAAAATATGTTTTTCTGTATTCATTCATGTAATTTATTAAGACTTTATATACTTGTTCTAAAATAGAATACAATGGAAAAATCGATAACATACTATGAATTAATCTACGAAAAAAAACTTTAATCATTTGTTATATTTAGTTATGATCCATATTATATGAAAAAGTACAGTGATCAATATGTGAAGGACCATAAATAAACGTAGATGGTAATTCTAAGAGTCACTGTATGGTATAAGGATTAAGAAAACATTAAGATAACTTTACATGTTTACCTAAACAACATATAATGGCTGTGCTTATTTTTGAATCATAAGTAAATAATAAAAAAAAAAACCGCCAAATACACTTTTTGGTGCTTAAGTGTTGACTCCCATTATAGATTATGTCATTGGTGTGTAGCATATTCCCAGCTCATGGAGCATAGTAATTTAATCCAGCATAACCTAAAAGTATTATTCCAGCTGTATATGCAAATAGCATGGAAAATGTTGATGGGTGTACGTATTATATGACCATAAAACATTCATCAATATTACTATGACAAAAGTAGGAAGCGTTTGAGCTCTAATTACACTATTGACGTATACCTACTATAGGTTTGTTCCTCATTATTCTAACATAATCTAAATGTAGTCTTTTGGTCAAACAGTTAAGGATTCAAAGAAATTTTCTTAACACATTTAGTTAAGGTATGACGAGAATGTGCGTTTATAGGATAATAATAATAATAATAATAATAATAATAATAATAATAATAATAATAATAATAATAATAATAATAATAATAATAATAATAATAATAATAATAGGCAAATTTATCAATGAATTTACGTATAGGTCTGCTTATGAATATATCATAACTTTGAAGTGAATTTGGTTTTGAGACAGCAATATTATGATTTCAGTGTTATATCGACATTTAAATGTACTTCCTCCTTGTGTATACAATTCCAGAAATTCCATATCAATTTCTTTTTCCGTCTCATTATCGTTTCAAGACTCCCATTCAAACACTGCAAAATTTTTATTGGCTATCTCAATTTTATTATTTTTTTTCAGTTTTTTCATTAGAGGAAAATTTATGAATATCTTAATCAAACGAGTTCACCTTTTTTGGAGATAGAATGACCTCGAAAAACAAAACAAAAATATTCTATTGCTATATAAGCAATGTATATAGTGCATGAGGTAAGATTCTATAGCATTTTTTATCAAAAAGAATTGGGTCACTGACACTGCGGAGTTGAATATAGCAATGCCCTTACGAATATTGAAATTGTAAATAGTAAACAATGATGGAAATAAAGATAAAAGTCAAGTGGAAATGTAGAGGCCACGAGCAAGGGACGAAAAGGATATAAAAAGAACCAAGTGATTAGCTCAATGAAAATATTAGCCAAAAAAAAAAATCAAGTGGGAAACTTGTGTAACAGACATAGATAGTAATACAGATGTTAAAAAAAAAAGTTACAGTATAGTTAAGTTATCTGGATTTTTTTTAGTAGTCTTACAATGTGAATAACAATGTCATCAAAGAGAGTCAGATATAATTAGAACGGAAAATTCACATATTATTGATAGTTTTGTAATCGCCGGGTGTCTAAAGAAGGGTGCTAAAATAAAAAATAAAAAATCATATAAAATCTTTACGGATCGAAGATTTTTTTTTTTTTATTTTTTTTTTTGGTGGGGGAGGGAAGACATGTAACGTTATAAAGATATAACACAAAGATTACATATATATAATTTCTAATTGCAATTTACCTTGTAGTAATTTTTTTTTAAATCGAAAGTGATATATGGGATATGTAACTTCGTCTTTATTTCATTTTTTTTCTTTTTGGTACTCTCTAATGAGAACATAATTTTCAGAAATATCTCAGCTTATGAATACATGCCGAATTCATGCATTTATTTATTTTACATAGCCATAAAACCTTAACCAGTGAAGATTCAATAGTAGAGGAAAATGTATCTTCCCATTCACAACAAAATTTAAGCAATTGTCAACGAATGGCGTTCTCGAGTCATTACTGATATAATCTTTGCGGGAACGTGAATGCCATTGAGATGGAAGGATTTCTCAATAAATTCATCAGTCTAATCGAGAGTTATAACAGATGCGTAGGTTTCCCAGTGATTGGCACCTGATCCTATAATGCGTGTCCTCAGTTGGGTTCGATAGTCTACAAGGGGATTCCATTGTATTAAAGTTTTACGAAGAAATTCTTTACCTTCCTTTTTAGATGAAAATATTCCAGGATTCAGGAATGCAAAAAAAAAAAAAAAAAAAAAAAAAAGATATAATAAAAAATAAAGTGATATGGCAAATAAAACCACCATAAAAAAATACTTCCAATAGCCTGAAAAAAAAAAATAAAATCTAGTACAGAAAGTTGATATAGGATTTGATCAGGTACAGAATTTGAAGCATTGTTCTGCCCGCGCATTGAAGATGGCTAACCATATCTTTGTAATGTTACCTTCATAGCAATATTAAAACGTGACTAATAAAAGAGGCTATATAGGTCAGGATTAGGCCATTGCGTCAAAGTATTGAAATATCTTGCACAATAATCACAATGCATAATTGTATGACTCATGCTGTACCAGAGATTCATATAATGTCAAGTAACGGCTCTTTTGGTCGTGTAAAATGTAAGGGAATTCGCTAATAAAAACTCATTGTGAAGTCGATGCTTTTTGAATTTGCTGGTCGTCGACGAAATAATTACCGCAGATCTTACTAAAAGTTAGAAATTTCTCATTGGAGTAGGCTAAGTTTCTTGAAAAGTGGGTCAAATCGCTATGTAGATTGTCAAGTTGAGAAATTTACCAAGCGACTATGACAATATGAATCCTAATGTGAAAGGAAATATTCTAAATTTTGCTGATATCAGTTATAAAACAAAATTTTCGTAGACAGATGAATGTGAGATTAGAATAACTAATATATATATATACACACACACACACACACACAAATATATATATATATATATAAATATATATATATATATATATATATATATATATATATATATATATATATATATATATATATATATATATATATATTTCTAAATATATATATATATATATACGGTATATATATATATATATATATATATATATATATATATATATATATATATATATATATAAATATATATATATATATATATATATATATATATATATATATATATATATATATATATATAAATATATATATATATGCATATACATATATATATATATATATATATATATATATATATATATATATATATATATATATATATATATATATACAAGTATATATATATACATATATATATATATATATATATATATATATATATATATATATAAATTACTTAATAATTACTCGTTTATTGTTAGTCAAGAAGGACATGTTACTTTTAGTCAGAGGTTGTTCATCACAAGATTTTAAAGAGGTATGGCCGGCTTCACAAAAGTGGATTGCAACAGTGCGGTTTAGATATCTATGTACATCAACAGACCATTCAAGCGATGTCTGGTCGGCAGAAAACCTGAACGGAAGTGATTTGCTAAGTACATGCACTAATAATCAGTACGATGCTGCATGGCTTAGAATACTTGAGAAGTGTATCTGCCATTCAGATGAGAAGTTTTTGTCAGTACTGTAGCCGTGATTTTGCCGTTGCAGATTGCAGGCCCTCAATTATAAAGATAACGTCATAAGAAATGTACGGAATTTCAACCATAGATAGATCTTAAGTCATGAGCTAGTCCATCATCATTTGAAGACGATTCCTTTCTGGATCCAGAGTCTGGATCAGAGGCAAACCGAATGTCTTTCTTTTTGTGTCAATGTCACCCTTTGGTGGAGGTCCAAATTCTCTAATTATTATTATTATTATTATTATTATTATTATTATTATTATTATTATTATTATTATTATTATTATTATTATTATTATTATTATTATTATTATTATTATTATTATACAAGGTAATGGTAAAGGTACACTATGAATATAATTATATTCTGCGGAACATAATGACTAATTTAGCACCCAGTTTATAAAATACAAAAGACCAGTCTCTTTTTTCCTTCGTCCATCCAGACTCTTCTACAGCATACCCCGCCTGATTATGTATTCTGTGCTGATACAGGCGAACCACAAGGAAAACAACTGCTCGTGTAAATACATGCTATTTGACATGTGAAGAAAGTCTGCATAGTTTCAATTCGATAGTGTGAAGGAAGACTTCGAGTTAGCAAATCAGTACCGTCCATATATTCTACTGTACCACCCATGTGTCACACGATCGTATATAGTAACGACATTTTTCTTTTTTGTATATATTATCCTTTGTATCCTCACTCTCGCCTGGCACTGACAACAACTTGCATCAACCTGTCTACTTTTCTTTTGTTAACTGTTAACAGAACCGGTTGTCGGTTGGACATGAAATATCCTGTAGTATTTTCTGACCTTCTTGCCGGGACTTAGTGTATATATAAACTCAATGTTCTGTAATAAAGTTACTCAGTTGCTTTCATCTCGCCTTTTGAGTCACAACCTACTTTTGTCCCGTCACACTACCGCATGGAAATTTGTGAAGGCCTTATTGAGCCACAATATTGAGCCTGGACGGTTTTAATCCGCTTATGTGAAGTGGCCCTATACCAGGTATTTGCAAAAGTATTTTCACCGTAAAAAGAAGTGTAATTCTCATAGACTTCATACTAATTCCGTGGCTAAATGTACTGTAGAAAACCAATATTGGTACCACAAAACATCGATCGTTCCCGGTTTAAGGTTCGGTTTTCTCAATGCATTTTAAATATACTTTTTCCTGCATTTTGAATCCCCTGGAGGACATTTGTTTATTAGCATCAGTGAGTTATAGAATCGTATTTCTAATATATTTTGCAATAATTTATAAATTTGGTTTATGAATCAGAACAACCATTATCTCCATTCGTCAACTATAGTCACGGGACAGTAATGTCATTTAGGCTAGTTATTGATTCTCCTATTTCTCATTGTGTTGGGAGGGCGGCAAATTGTAATAAGGGTCCAGTTTTTGGTCCGATTCCCTATTTACGTCAGTTATTATATTCTTACTGGTACCGTCTCAAAGAGACACAATCATGCTTTCGGCATCTCGGTCCTAGAACATCATTCATATATATATATATATATATATATATATATATATATATATATATATATATATATATATATATATATATATATATATATATATATATATATATATATATATATATGTATATATATATATATATATATATATATATATATATATATATATATATACATAAATATATTCCACTGCTCATCCGTTCCCTGCTAACTTTATCGGATTTACTGAATGAGAACCTCCTTTTGGGTGGCATTAATTTATAGAAAACTGGATTTAAAAAAAAATTACATAAGACTCAAACATTGAATATTCTATAAGTTTTTGTACATTTTCTCACATGGAAAAGATAACCAGTGGATGATGTGTGTATATGGGGGGGGGGGCACCAAGACCCTCTTTTATATGACAAATTACAAATTAATATAGCTCCGAGTCATCTCTTATGTTCATACAATCATGAAATCTCTATATCGAAATTAATTGAAATTTGTTCATTGTTGTTGAATGCAATTTTGTGGGGCTTGTAATTATGGGGCCAATAGACACCCAAGGTGGTTCTTGATCAAAACAAAAATAGCGACGTTAGAGTTCTCGATTGTTGAATAATCACTTTTTGAAACAGGAAGTCTACAGTTCCAGCCTGCCCAATATCACCAGTTTTCATATAATACAGTTTTCAGGGGTCTGTAATTATGGGACCTGTACGCCCCCAAGGTTGATCTTGACAAAAATTAAAATAGCGGCGTTAGCTTTCTCGATATAAGATTTGATCATTAAAAATTCTGTAAGTTCCTTGTACAATTTTTTCTATAGCAAACACGCAGGCACACAGACAAACACCATATCTATTAGCATATATATATATATATATATATATATATATATATATATATATATATATATATATATATATATAAGTATATATATACCTTGGCATGGAAACAGGATCACTCATTCACCATGGATTCATATAATATTCTAAAATCAAATCAA
>NC_090733.1:46115287-46120287 GCF_036898095.1 Palaemon carinicauda
GTGTGTCATCCGCATATTGAATTAGCAGGCAGTTTTCTATGTATTTAATCATGTCATTAACGTAGACTAAAAATAGAATTGGACCTACGACAGATCCCTGTGGCACTCCAAATTCAACCTTTTCAATGCAAGAATTTACGTCTCCTAATCTAACTACCTGACTTCTATCCCTCAAGTAATCGTGAAACCAGAACGTATCAATGTAATGTTCCTTAAGAGATTTACACAATTCATCATGGTTAACACTATCAAATGCCTTTGATAGGTCGCATAAAATTAATATGGAAACTTTTTTTTCTATCAATATTTTTATAAATTTCATCTGTTAATTTCATCAAAGCTGTTTCTGATGATAAACCTTTACGGAATCCATGCTGAGTGTTAGAAATCAAATTATTTTTTTCTAGATGTTCCATTAACTGATTACATACAATCTTTTCTATTACTTTCGATATTACTGGAAGGATAGAAACAGGTCTATAATTACCAGGGTCGTCCTTGTCTCCTTTCTTGTGAAGAGGGTCTACGAGGGGTTGTTTCCAAATAGAAGGATATTTCCCAGTTACAATCGATGTATTTATGATAACCATGATATAATATGCAATAACTGTAAGGGAATCTTTTAGAAAACTAGTAGGAATACCATCCGTTCCGTAAGCATTACTATTATTCAAACTCTTAACTGTTAATATTATTGTTTCTACTGTAACTGGTTTCGGTCTAAACAATCTTATATTAATGCCAAAATTATTTTGAGTGTTTGTAATATCTTCATTTTCGTACTTTCGTAGAATTTCCTGCGTTTTATCATAAGTTATTTTTCCTACATTATCAAAGTATTGGTTAAATTGATCTGCTCTAGCTTTTGGGTTGTCGTATCCCATCTTTTTATTTGTTTTAGTAGATACAATATTATTCATAATTTTCCATGTTTCTCTGCGAGATTTACTTTTCTTGATCTTGTCTTTGTTATAATAAGCTTTGGCAGTACGCATCTTCGAATTGATGAGTTTTTTTATTTCCTTATACGAATTGTTCAGATTTTCATCATGTCTATTCTGTTTAAGCCTTTCTTGCATTTTGTCCCTTTCAATCATACTGTTTTTGAGATCATTGTCTATCCAAGGTGCACTGGATCTCCTTATTTCCTTCGTGGTTATTGGGGCACATTTATCTAAGGCACTATTATATACTTTATTGAAAATTCCTGTTTGAATATCTGTGTCATCAGTATGCATGATTGTATCTAAAATTATTTTCTGGTCTAACAATGTATTGCACAGAAAATCTGCAGAATAATATTCTAAACACCTAGATGTTACCGTGACTGGTTTACGCTTTGGCTTCTTAATATCTATGATAAATGAAATATGTTCATGGTCAGCTACAATACTTGGATTCACCTCGATTTTAATGACACTTTCCTGCTTGTTTGTTATTAACACGTCTAGTAGTGTGGATGAGATGGGGCTAACTCTAGTAGGTTTATTAATCATTTGATTTAATTTGGTGACTCTTAAAATATTATGTATCTTTGCTGAACCTAACATCAAATCATCATTTAGATCACCTATTACATAAATTGATTTATTCTTTAGAGAAACCATTCTCAGACATTCCAAAATATCGTTAAAAGTATCATTTGAAGCATGCGGATGTCTATACAAGCAACCAATGATAACAGAAGGTAGCTTACGAGGTTGTACAGAGAGCCAAACCTCTTCTACCCCCTCTACTCTTTGAACATTAAGATTACAAATATTAACAGACAGATTAATTTTTACATAAATACAACAACCTCCACCTCTTCCTTTGTCACATCTATATATTGTATAATTAGGAAATTCAATGAGTGAATCGACAACATTCGGGGTTAACCAAGTCTCAGTTAAACATAATACATCAATATTTCTGTTTAAGAGCAATAATTCAATTTCACATATCTTACTAAGGAGAGACTGTACATTCAAATATGCTATACACAAAAGATAGTTTTTTGGAGTCACATGATTATCTATCCCAGAGAGAGAGAGAGAGAGAGAGAGAGAGAGAGAGAGAGAGAGAGAGATTTGTTGGCTTTGGTTGGGGTGGAGCATGGTTGCTGCTGAAGTGTTAAAAATTATGTCTCAAAACATTTATTTCATATAAGTTTTCCCTTTATGGTTTTGATTTTAAACCTTTAACGTTATTTACACTCGCCTGCAAAAACTTCGCTACCTTGGTCGAAATGTTTCGCTCAAACGGTTCTCAACTATTATATTTATTATATTGTACACATTTTACTTTTTCTCTTAGGATGATTTAATTTCTTTTCACACACACACAAAAAAAAATTCATTGTCATATTTACATAATTCCAGAAAAACGAGAAACAACATGAAACATTATGAAACTTTCTGTTCATTTAGGGACTTGAAATAATTAGAATCTATCGTTAATTGTAAGACATGAAATTACTTTTCTATTTAATTATTATAGAATCATTTATATTTATTGTTATTATATTGAATTATTTGGTTGTAGTTTTTCATATAATTTAGTTTGTCTCCTTTTTACATTAAAATATCCATCATTATTATAGATTTTACTTCGATCCATACTGCAACTATTACGTCACCATATTTATGTAAAACTGGTGAAAACTAGTAACTCAGCTTATTGAGTGAAACAATGTCAAATTTTTATAGATTGTTATGACTCATAATAAGAGAAAACTTAATTCTCCAGCATTGCGCCGTTCCATCATAAATATGCACAATGCCAACAAACTGAAAACAAATATATCGTGACAATTAAAAACATACAAAACAACAGTATATCAATAGATGAATGGGAAGCTGAATTGGGAACTGTGAATCGAATGCAGGGGCAAGGTAGACGGAAACTCACTACACAGGGGGAGGATGAATTGACTGTCGATTTTGCTCGTCGTCATCCATAAAATAACACAACAGTTACTAAAAGGGAACTAGATCTTCATGTTTCGACAGATACTTTCCGTAGAAAAATACATAGAGCTGCCACTCACCCCTTGAAACCAAAAAGGACACCATTTTGGGCAGATGACACCGTAAAGAAAGGTTCTCCTTTGCCTTTGAATATCACCCTTAAAGCCGATGAATTCTGGAAAAAGTGATGTTTTGTGGAAAAAAAAAATCGAGTGAACACGACAGTCTTCACTGTTGGCGCAAATGGAATACTATGCAAGATTGAAACAAAGTTAGGGAATTTTTATCTCAAATGATTTATAAATGGTACAATGCCACGCCATAAAATTAGGCCTAACATCTGAAAGATTCTCTGCTTTAATATTTACATAAACCCTAGGCCTAATGGCATGAGCAATGCCGGTGGCACGGTTGCACACACACACACACACACGCACGCACACATACATAGCAAAAGGTGATGTTGAGAAGATCTGGAAAACGCACTACGAGGAACAACCACAGTAAAAAGGAAGTCGAGTATGGGTAACTGGAGAAGAATATCCAGAACTGATAGAAGAGCTACGGAGCATACAGAAAAATAAAAAAACATATCTCTTGATAGAAGAAGTGAAAAAGAACTCCTCAAGAGCTATGTCAAGTGGGGAAGCACCAGGAATAGATGGAGTACTAAAGGAATTGCTTGAAGCTGGTGGTGAAATGGTAGAAAGATGGTTGTGTGACTTATGAGAGGATATAGTAGATGGACAAGAGCCTCCGCATAACTGGATTGAAATATTATAATTTCAACAAATAACAAAGGGAACACCACCTTATCCAAAAATTATAGGCCTATCAGTCTATTACCACATGCTTATAAAGTTCTAACAAAAATCATACAAAGTAGAATAACAAGGCAAGAAGAAATAATTGATTAGGGGCAAACAGGATTTTGTGTTCGTAGAAGACCAATTGCATTGGTTTACAAAAAAAAAAAAAAAACAAAAAAAAAACAAAAAAAAAAAATGGGTCTGAGGCAAGAATGGGGATAGGTGTTCTTTGCCAATTTGGGTGTGCTGAATTAAAATTTATGAATAGCTTTGCTCTATCACCTCTAGTTTTCTGGCTTTTAAATAGTCTCATTTTAGTAAAAACAGAGAATATATGTGCACATTTCAAGAGTTGCAGCAGCTTATAACAGATAAAACAGGATAGATAAAGAACAATGACTGAATCAATATACTTGGATGACACAATCACACAATTCACAGTACCACAGACAGTCAAAAGTGTGTTTTCTTTGATGATCTGGTGTATTTAGCCTCTGGGATGTCACGCAAGAGCATCTAGCAGAAGTCTCCCATCATGCCGGGGTCTCATTTGCCTTGATAGTTGCTCTCCATCTTCGTAATGTCTTGGTGGAATCTTTCTCCATGCTCATCACTCACTGCTCCAAGGTTTGGCGGGAAGAAGTTGAGGTGGGAATGGAGAAAATGAATCTTGAGTGACATTCGGCACCCCATATCCTCGGAAGACTTTAGCAAGATTTCAATACAGGCTTGGTAATCTGGTAGTGTGTTACTGAGGAAGCCACTACAGACTGACTTGAATGCTTCCCATGCTCTCAGTTCCTTTAAGTTAAGAAGCTCCTCAAAATCAGTATCCTTCAGCACTTCTCGGATCTGAGGTCAAACAAAGATGCCCTCTTTGAGCTTAGCAGCACTAACACCTGGGAACACAGTAGACAAGTGTTAGAAGGCAGCACCATTTTTGTCCAATGCCTTCACGAAATTCTTCATCAAACCAAGCTTGATGTGAAGAGGAGGAAGAAGCACCTTATTCATGTCCACCAGAGGATTCCACTTGACGCTGTGGTTGCCAGGAACAAAAGTGCTTCTAAACCCCCAGTCTTTTTACTTGTAATGCTGGGATACAGCTCGACTATCCCAGAGACAGAGAAAACAATAGTACTTTGTGAAGCCTGCTTGCATACCCATAAGAAGACCAATGACCTAGAGGTCCCCACACAGTCTCCATTGGTACTCACTGTACTTAATAGCTTCTAAAAGAAGC